>NW_027488971.1:0-177311 GCF_050948215.1 Halictus rubicundus | reverse complement strand
CACTCCACACCCCTACCCCTCACCTCACCACTCACCTCACCACACCACACACCACACCCCTACCCTCACCTCTCCACACCCCTCACCACACCTCACACCACACCATACCACTCCTCATCTACCTCACATCTCCTCTATCCTCACCACTCCTCTCAGCTATCCTCATCCTCTCATCCTCATTCTCTACACCTATCGATCCTCTACACCTCACCTCTACCACTCACCATCATCTCATCCTACCTCTTCTATCCTCTCTCACCTATCCTCTACTCATACTCTCAATCCTCTATCGTATCCTCTATCCACATCGATCCCTATCACCTCTCCTATCCTCTATCCTACCTCTCCTCTATACAATCCTATCCTACTATCCTATCTATCCTATCCTATCCTCTATCCTATCCTATCGTCTAACCTATCCTATCCTCTATCCTATCTTATCCTCTATCCTATCCTATCCTCTATAATATCCTATCCTCTATCCAAACCAATCCTCTATCCTATCCTATCCTCTATCCTATCCTATCCTCTATCCTATCCTATCCTCCATAATATCCTATCCTCTATCGTATCCTATCCTCTATCCTATCCTATCCTCTATCCTATCCTATCCTCTATCCTATCATATCCTCTATCCTATGCTATCCTCTATCCTATCCTATCCTCTATCCTATCCTATCCTCTATCCTATCCTATCCTATCCTCTATCCTATCCAATCTCCTATCCTATCCTCTATCCTATCCTATCCTCTACCCTATCCTATCCTCTATCCTATCCTATCCTCTATCCTATCCTATCCTCTATCCTATCCTATCCTCTATCCTATCCTATCCTCTATCCTATCCTATCCTCTATCCTATCCTATCCTCTATCCTATCCTATCCTCTATCCTATCCTATCCTCTATCCTATCCTATCCTCTATCCTATCCTATCCTCTATCCTATCCTATCCTCTATCCTATCCTATCCTCCATCCTATCCTATCCTGTATCCTATCCTATCCTCTATCCTATCCTACCCTATCCTATCCTCTATCCTATCCTATCCTCTATGATATCCTATCCTCTATCCTATACTATCCTCTATCCTATCCTATCCTCTATTCTATCCAATCACCTATCCGATCCTCTATCCTATCCTTTCCTCTATCCTATACTATCCTCAATCCTATCCTATCCTCTATCCTATCCAATCCCCTATCCGATCCTCTATCCTATCATATCCTCTATCCTATCCTATCCTCTATCCTGTCCTATCCTCTATCCTATCCTATCCTCTATCCTATACTATCCTCTATCCTATCCTATCCTCTATCCTATCCAATCACCTATCCGATCCTCTATCCTATCCTTTCCTCTATCCTATCCTATCATCAATCCTATTCTATCCTCTATCCTATCCTATCCTCTATCCTATTCTATATTCTATCCTATCCTATCCGCTATCCTATCCTCTATCCTATCCAATCCCCTATCCGATCCTCTATCCTATCATATCCTCTATCCTATCCTATCCTCTATCCTATCCTATCCTATCCTCTATCCTATCCTATCCTCTATAATATCGTATCCTCTATCCAATCCTATACTCTATCCTATCCTATCCGATCCTCTATCCTATCCTTTCCTCTATCCTATCCTATCCTCAATCCTATCCTATCCTCTATCCTATCCTTTCCTCTATCCTATCCAATCCCCTATCCTATCCTCTATCCTATCCTGTCCTCTATCCTATCCTATCATCTATCCTATACACTATCGTATCCTATCCTCTAACCTATCCAATCCTATATCCTATCCTCTATCCTATCCTATCCTCTATCCTATACTATCCTCTATCCTATCCAATCACCTACCCGATCCTCTATCCTATCCTTTCCTCTATCCTATCCTATCCTCAATCCTATCCTATCCTCTATCCTATCCTATCCTCTATCCTATCCAATCCCCTATCCTATCCTTTATCCTATCCTATCCTCTATCGTATCCTATCCTCTATCCTATCCAATCCTATATCCTATCCTATCCGCTATCCTATCCTATCCTCTATCCTATCCTATCCTCAATCCTATCCTATCCTCTATCCTATCCTATCCTCTATCCTATCCTATCCTCTATCCTATCCTATCCTCTATCCTATCGTATCCTCTATCCTATGATATCCTCTATCCTATCCTATCCTCTATCCTATCCTATCCTCTATCCTATGCTATCCTCTATCCTATACTATCCTCTATCCTATCCTATCCGCCATCCTATCCTATCCTCTATCCTATCCTTTCCTCTATCCTATACTATCCTCAATCCTATCCTATCCTCTATCCTATCCTATCCTCTATCCTATTCTATACTCTATCCAACCTAACCTCTATCCTATCCTATCCTATCCTCTATCCTATCCTCTATCCTATCCTATCCTCTATCCTATCCTATCCTCTATCCCATCCTATCCTCTATCCTATCCTATCCTCTATCCTATCCTATCCTCTATCCTATCCTATCCTCTATCCTATCCTATCCTCTATCCTATCCTATCCTCTATCCTATCCTATCCTCTATCCTATCCTATCCTCTATCCTATCCTATCCTCTATCCTATCCTATCCTCTGTCCTATGCTATCCTCTATCCTATCCTATCCTCTATCCTATCCTCTATCCTATCCTATCCTCTATAATATCCTATCCTCTATCCTATCCTATCCTCAATCCTATCCTATCCTCTATCCTATCCTATCCTCTATCCTATCCTATCCTCTATCCTATCCTATCCTCTATCCTATCCTATCCTCTATCCTATCCTATCCTCTATACTATCCAATCACCTATCCGATCCTCTATCCTATCCTATCCTCAATCCTATCCTATCCTCTATCCTATCCTATCCTCTATCCTATCCAATCCCCTATCCTATCCTCTATCCTATCCTATCCTCTATCGTATCCTATCCTCTATCCTATCCTATCCTCTATCCTATCCTATCCTCTATAATATCCTATCCTCTATCGTATCCTATCCTCTATCCTATCCTATCCTCTATCCTATCCTATCCTCTATCCTATCATATCCTCTATCCTATGCTATCCTCTATCCTATCCTATCCTCTATCCTATCCTATCCTCTATCCTATCCTATCCTATCCTCTATCCTATCCAATCTCCTATCCTATCCTCTATCCTATCCTATCCTCTACCCTATCCTATCCTCTATCCTATCCTATCCTCTATCCTATCCTATCCTCTATCCTATCCTATCCTCTATCCTATCCTATCCTCTATCCTATCCTATCCTCTATAATATCCTATCCTCTATCGTATCCTATCCTCTATCCTATCCTATCCTCTATCCTATACAATCCACTATCCTATCCTCTATCCTATCCTCTATCCTATCCTATCCTCTATCCTATCCTATCTTCTATCCTATCCTATCATCTATCCTATCCACTATCGTATCCTATCCTCTATCCTATCCTATCCTCTATCCTATCCTATCCTCTATCCTATCCTATCCTCTATCCTATCCTATCCTCTATCCTATCCTATCCTCTATCCTATCCTATCCTCTATCCTATCCTATCCTCTATCCTATCCTATCCTCTATCCTATCCTATCCTCTATCCTATCCTATCCTCTATCCTATCCTATCCTCTATCCTATCCTATCCTCTATCCTATCCTATCCTCTATCCTATCCTATCCTCTATCCTATCCTATCCTCTATCCTATCCTATCCTCTATCCTATCCTATCCTCTATCCTATCCTATCCTCTATCCTATCCTATCCTCTATAATATCCTATCCTCTATCGTATTCTATCCTCTATCCTATCCTATCCTCTATCCTATCCGATCCTCTATCCTATCATATCCTCTATCCTATCCTATCCTCTATCCTATCCTATCCTCTATCCTATCCTATCCTCTATCCTATCCTATCCTCCATCCTATCCTATCCTGTATCCTATCCTATCCTCTATCCTATCCTACCCTATCCTATCCTCTATCCTATCCTATCCTCTATCCTATCCTATCCTCTATCCTATCCTATCCTCTATCCTATCCTATCCTCTATCCTATCCTATCCTCTATCCTATCCTATCCTCTATCCTATCCTATCCTCTATCCTATCCTATCCTCTATCCTATCCTATCCTCTATCCTATCGTATCCTCTATCCTATGATATCCTCTATCCTATCCTATCCTCTATCCTATCCTATCCTCTATCCTATCCTATCCTCTATCCTATACTATCCTCTATCCTATCCTATCCGCTATCCTATCCTATCCTCTATCCTATCCTTTCCTCTATCCTATACTATCCTCAATCCTATCCTATCCTCTATCCTATCCTATCCTCTATCCTATTCTATACTCTATCCAACCTAACCTCTATCCTATCCTATCCTATCCTCTATCCTATCCTCTATCCTATCCTATCCTCTATCCTATCCTATCCTCTATCCCATCCTATCCTCTATCCTATCCTATCCTCTATCCTATCCTATCCTCTATCCTATCCTATCCTCTATCCTATCCTATCCTCTATCCTATCCTGTCCTATCCTCTATGATATCCTGTCCTCAATCCTATCCTATCCTCTATCCTATACGATCCCCTAACCTATCCTCTATCCTGTCCTATCCTCTATCCTATCCTATCCTCAATCCTATCCCATCCTCTATCCTATCCTATCCTCTATAATATGGTATCCTCTATCCTACACTATCCTCTATCGTCTCCTATCCTCTATCATATCCAATCCCCTATCCTATCATCTATCCTATCCTATTCTCTATCCTATCCTGTCCTCTATCCTATCCTCTATCCTGTCCTATCGTCTATCCTATCCTATCCTCAATCCTATCCTATCCTCTATCCTATCCTATGCCCTATCCTATCCTATCCTCTATAATATCGTATCCTCTATCCAATAATATCCTCTATCCTATCCTATCCCCTATACTATCCTATCCACAATCCTATCCTATCCTCTATTATATGCTATACTGTATCCTATCCTATCCTCTATCCTATAATATCATCTATCCTATCGTATCCTCTATCCTATCCCATTCTCTATCCTATCCGCTATCCTCTCCTCTATCCTATCATATCCTCTATCCTATCCTATCCTGTATCATATCGTATCCTCTATTCTATCCCATTCTCTATCCTCTACTACCCTCAATAATATCCTATCCTCTACCCTATCCCATCCTCTATCCTATCCTACCCTCTGTCCTATCCTATCCTCTATCCTATCCTATCCTCTATCCTATCGTATCCTCTATCCTATCGTATCCTCTATCCTATCTCCATCCTCTATCCTATCCTATCCTCAATCCTATCCCATACTGCATCCTATCCTACCCTCTGTCCTATCCTATCCTCTATCCTATCCTATCCTCTATCCTATCCTGTCCTCTACCCAATCCTATACTGTATCCTATACTATCCTCTATCCTATCCTATCCTCTATCCTATCCTGTCCTCTACCCTATCCTATACTTTATCCTATACTATCGTCTATCCTATCCTATCCTCTATTATATAATAACCTCTATCCTATCCAATCCTGTATCCTATCCTCTATCCTATCCTATCCTTAATCCTATCCTATCCCCTATCCTATCCTATCCTCTACCCTATCATATCATCTATCCTATCCGATCCTCTATCCTATCGTATCCTCTATCCTATCTCCATCCTCTATCCTATCCTATCATCAATCCTATCCCATACTGCATCCTATCCTACCCTCTGTCCTATCCTATCCTCTATAATATCGTATCCTCTATCCTATAATATCATCTATCCTATCGTATACTCTACCCTATCCTATCCTATCCTCTGTCCTATCCTCTATCCTATCGTATCCTCTATCCTATCTCCATCCTCTATCCTATCCTATCCTCAATCCTATCCTATACTGCATCTTATCCTACCCTCTGTCCTATCCTATCCTCTATCCTATCCTATCCTCTATCCTATCCTATCCTCTATCCTATCCTATCCTCTATCATATCATATCCTCTTTCCTATAATATCATCTATCCTATTCTATCCTCTATCCTATCCTATCCTCTATAATATCGTATTCTCTATCCTATCGTATCCTCTATCCTATCTCCATCCTCTATCCTATCCTATCCTCAATCCTATCCCATACTGCATCCTATCCTACCCTCTGTCCTATCCTATTCTCTATAATATCCTATCCTCTATCCTATCCTGTCCTCTACCCTATCCTATACTGCATCCTATCCTACCCTCTGTCCTATCCTATCCTCTATCCTATCCTATCCTCTATCCTATCCTATCCTCTATCATATCATATCCTCTTTCCTATAATATCATCTATCCTATTCTATCCTCTATCCTATCCTATCCTCTATAATATCCTATCCTCTTTCCCATAATATCATCTATCCTATCCTATCCTCTATCCTATCCTATCCTCTTTACTATCCTATCCGCTTTACTATCCTATCCTCAATCCTATCCTCTCCTCTATGCTATACAATCCCCTATCCTATTCTCTATTCTACCCTATCCTCTATCCAATCTTATCCTCAATCCTATTCTATCCTCTATCCTATCCTATCCTCTATCCTATCCTATCCTCAATCCTATCCTATCCTCTATCCTATCCAATCCCCAATCCAATCTTCTGTCCTATCGTGTATCCTATCCTATCCTCTATACTATACTATCCTCTATCCTATCCTATACCCTATACTATCCTATCCTCTATCCTATAATATCTATCCTATCCTATCCTCTATCCTATCCTATCCTCAATCCTATCCTATCCACTATCCTATCCAATCCCCAATCCAATCCTCTGTCCTATCGTGTATTCTATCCTATCCTCTATACTATACTATCCTCTATCCTATCCTATCCCCTATACTATCCTATCCACAATCCTATCCTATCCTCTATTATATGCTATACTGTATCCTATCCTATCCTCTATCCTATAATATCATCTATCCTATCGTATCCTCTATCCTATCCCATTCTCTATCCTATCCGCTATCCTCTCCTCTATCCTATCCTACCCTCTGTCCTATCCTATTCTCTATAATATCCTATCCTCTATCCTATCCTATCCTCTACCCTATCCTATCCTCTATCCTATCCTACCCTCTATCCTATCCTATCCTCTATCCTATCCTACCCTCTATCCTATCGTATCCTCTATCCTATCGTATACTCTATCCTATCTCCATCCTCTATCCTATCCTATCCTCAATCCTATCCCATACTGCATCCTATCCTACCCTCTGTCCTATCCTATCCTCTATCCTACCCTATCCTCTATCCTATCCTGTCCTCTACCCTATCATATCATCTATCCTATCCGATCCTCTATCCTATCGTATCCTCTATCCTATCTCCATCCTCTATCCTATCCTATCCTCAATCCTATCCTATCCTCAATCCTATCCTATCCTCTATCCCATCCAATCCCCTATCCTATCCTCTGTTCTGTCCTCTATCCTATCCTATCCTCTGTTCTGTCCTCTATCCTATCCTATCCTCTCGACTATACTGTCCTCTATCCTATCCTATCCCCTATACTATCCTATCCTATCCACTATCCTATCCTATCCTCAATCCTATCCTTTCCTCTATCCTATCCTATCCTTTATACTATCCAATCCTCTATCGTAACCTCTATACTATACTATCCTCTATCCTATCCTATCCCCTATACTATCCTATCCTATCCACTATCCTATCCTATCCTCAATCCTATCCTATCCTCTATCCTATCCTATCATTTATACTATCCAATCCTCTATGGTATCCTCTGTCCTATCCTATCCGCTATCCTATCCTATCCTCTACAATATCGTATCCTCTATCATATCCTATCCTCTTTCCCATAATATCATCTATCCGATCCTATTCTCTATCCTATCCTATCCTCTATCCTATCTTATCCTCAATCCTATTCTATCCTCTATCCTATCCTATCCTATCCTATATCCTATCCTATCCTCTTTCCCATAATATCATCTATCCTATCCTATTCTCTATCCTATCCTATCCTCTGTCCTATCTTATCCTCAATCCTATTCTATCCTCTATCCTATCCTATCCTATATCCTATCCTATCCGCAGTCCTATCCTATCCTCTGTCCTATCCTATCCATTATACTATCGAATCCTCTATCGTATCCTCTATCCTATCCTATCCTCTATACTATACTATCCTCTATCCTATCCTATCCCCTATACTATCCTATCCTATCCACTATCCTATCCTATCCTCAATCCAATCCTATCCTGTATCCTATCCTATCCTTTATACTATCCAATCATCTATCGTATCCTCTATCCTATCCTATCCCCTATACTATCCTATCCTATCCACTATCCTATCCTATCCTCAATCCTATCCTTTCCACTATCCTATCCTATCCTTTATACTATCCAATCCTCTATCGTATCCTCTATTCTATCCTATCCTCTATCCTATCCTATCCTCTACAATATCGTATCCTCTATCATATCCTATCCTCGTTCCCATAATATCATCTATCCTATCCTATTCTCTTTACTATCCTATCCTCTTTCCTATCCGATCCTCAATCCTATCCTATCCTCTATCCTATCCAATCCCCTGTCCTATTCTCTATCCTATCCTATCCTCTATCCTATCTTATCCTCAATCTTGTTCTATCCTCTATCCTATCCTATCCTCTATCCTATCCTATCCTCAATCCTATCCTATCCTCAATCCTATCCTATCCTCTATCCCATCCAATCCACTATCCTATCCTCTGTCCTATCCTCTATCCTATCCTATCCTCTATACTATACTATCCTCTATCCTATCCTCTCCCCTATACTACCCTATCCTATCCACTATCCTATCCTATCCTCAATCCTATCCTATCCTCTATCCTATCCTATCCTTTGTACTATCCAATCCTCTATCGTACCCTCTATCCTATCCTATCCTCAATCCTATCCTATCCTCTATCCTATCCTATCATTTATACTATCCAATCCTCTATCGTATCCTCTATCCTATCCTATCCTCTATCCTATCCTATCCTCTACAATATCGTATCCTCTATCATATCCTATCCTCTTTCCCATAATATCATCTATCCTATCCTATTCTCTACCCTATCCTATCCTCTAACCTATCTTATCCTCAATCCTATTCTATTCTCTATCCTATCCTATCCTATGTCCTATCCTATCCTCTATCCTATCCTATCCTCTTTACTATCCTATCCTCTTTCCTTTCCTATCCTCTACAATATCGTATCCTCTATCATATCCTATCCTCTTTCCCATAATATCATCTATCCTATCCTATTCTCTATCCTATCCTATCCTCTATCCTATCTTATCCTCAATCCTATTCTATCCTCTATCCTATCCTATACTCTATACTATCCTATCCTCTTTACTATCCTATCCTCTTTCCTATCCTATCCTCAATCCTATCCTATCTTCTATCCTATCCTATCCTCTATCCTATCCCATCGTCTATCGTATCCTATCCTCTATCCTATCCAATCCCCTAACCTATTCTCTATCCTGTCCTATCCTGTATCATATCCTATCCTCAATCCTATCCAATCCTCTATCCTATCCTATCCCGTATCCAATCCCATCCTCTATAATATCGTATCCTCTATCATATCCTATCCTCTTTCCCATAATATCATCTTTCCCATCCTATTCGTTATCCTATCTTATCCTCTATCCTATCCTATTCGTTATCCTATCTTATCCTCTATTGTATCCTATTGTCTATCGTCTCCTATCCTCTATCATATCCAATCCCCTATCCTATCATCTGTCCTATCCTATTCTCTATCCTATCCTATCCTCTATCCTATCCTATCTTCTATCGTATCCTGTCCTATCCTCTATCCAATCCTCTATCCTGTAACCGTACAGGTTACATATTGATACACCCCATATATCGAACGTCGATGTCGACCCCACCATAACGCTCCGTGACGTAACCCGCGAGTCCTGACGGAGAAAAGGACCGCGAGATATTGCGACACTTGTCGCAATGCGCACGCATCGATCCCCACTCGATACCGATCGAAGGAGGTCGATGCGTGCCGCAGATAGATCACTCTACATCTGGAAGCGGTTCTAGCCGCACGCGTCTCGCGAAGTGTCCCGTCGGCGAAACACGGTACGCGATCGAGGGGTCAAAACCGACCCGATAGAACAGGCAAACCGACTGTTCTATCCTCGACACGTACGCGCCTCAAACCGAGGAGTCACAGGTGCAAACTGCGCCGTGGCATTGCCGACCATTAAGACGCAGTTTGTGTTCTGTGGAATTATCACGGGTAATTTAAAATTCATAAATCTTTCGTCGTAATCGTGGTACCGAGTGGACACTTCGTCATCGTAATTTTCGTGGTTCTCGTTTGAAATGCCCAGCACTGCTTCGGTGGGATTTGCATGGTCGTGATCATTCTGCCGCTATCAACAAGGAAGACGTTCGGAGGCCACGTATCGTGCTGAAGAGCGTAGTCCTTGGTAGCGTGGCGTGACCTACGGCTTGTTGTGCGTCTCCATCCAGACCACTCGTACGAGTATTCGGACGAGTGTATGGACGGTCTGACAAGTCCACAATCGTGCAGTGCGTCGTACGCATACGGATTGTTCGAACGAACTCACAATTTCCCTTCGGGTCGATTCGATACGACCGAACCTTGCACAATCCTTGTCATTCTGCCGCTACTTACACGGAGATTGCTCGGAGGCCACGCATCGTGCTGAAGAGTAAACTTCTTAGTTGCGTGGAGTGCCAGGGGTTTTTAGTGTGTGTCTCCACTTGGGCTATTTGTACGAGAATTCGGCCAAATACTTGGGTGGTCTGACGGGTTCGCCTTCGATCGGTTACGAGGTCGAAACGAGTCGTTCAACCGTCACTGCGTCAGGCACACGGGTCGGATTAGAGCGAGCGGACTGTGCACAATTCTTGTCATTCTGCCGCTACCGATACGGAGATTGCTCGGAGGCCACGTATCGTGCTGAAGAGTAAACTCCTCGGTCGCGTGGAGTGCCAGGGGTTTTTAGTGTGTGTCTCCAACCGGACTACTCGTACGCATTCGCGGCCGAGTGCACGGTTGGTTAGACAGGTCACGAATTCGCATATCGTGAGGCGCGATACGCATTCAAATCGTTAGAATCGTTTATAAAAAAGAACCAGGTGTAGAGGCAAAGCGAGCGAACTGCGTGCGTCGTAACACGGCGTACATTGCGTGTTTACGTGTTGCGAGAACTCGGTACGGATTACCGTTACGCGGTATTCAGCGCGTCGTCATAGAGGAATTTATTGCCCCGTACGTCGGGACAGATCACGAGTCGTCCTGTAAACAAATAGCTCATCTCCGAGCATACCGGAGAGATTGCTCGTCAAAACAAAAATAGTTCTTCCAAGAATATACTGCCAATTTTACCAGTAATTTGTCTACAAGCTTTATTTGTCTCGTCCAAACCTCGCCGCTTTCCAGTGCCTGGAGGCACGAATCCATCTCCTTCGCGAATTTACACGCGTAGGGAATTGGGGGTAGTAACCGGCCCCCGTGTCTTAATATAAATAACCCTTGAGTCGTCGGGACAGGGAAAAATCCAATCAACGCAGTCGAAAGAGGAATGAACGGTTACAATCCTATCCTATCCTCAATCTTATCCTATCTTCTATCCTATCCTATCCTCAATCCTATCCTGTCCTCTATCCTATCCTATCCTGTATAGTATCCTATCCTCTATAATATCGTATCCTCTATCATATCCTATCCTCTTGCCCATAATACCATGTATCCTATCCTATCCTCTATCCTATCCTATCCTCTATCCTATCCTATCCTCTATCCCATCCTATCCTCTATCCTATCCTATCCTCTATCCTATCCTATCCTCTATCCTATCCTATCCTCTATCCTATCCTATCCTCTATCCTATCCTATCCTCTATCATATCATATCCTCTTTCCTATAATATCATCTATCCTATTCTATCCTCTATCCTATCCTATCCTCTATAATATCGTATCCTCTATCCTATCATATCCTCTATCCTATCTCCATCCTCTATCCTATCCTATCCTCAATCCTATCCCATACTGCATCCTATCCTACCCTCTGTCCTATCCTATTCTCTATAATATCCTATCCTCTATCCTATCCTGTCCTCTACCCTATCCTATACTGCATCCTATCCTACCCTCTGTCCTATCCTATCCTCTATCCTATCCTATCCTCTATCCTATCCTATCCTCTATCATATCATATCCTCTTTCCTATAATATCATCTATCCTATTCTATCCTCTATCCTATCCTATCCTCTATAATATCCTATCCTCTTTCCCATAATATCATCTATCCTATCCTATCCACAATCCTATCCTATCCTCTATTATATGCTATACTGTATCCTATCCTATCCTCTATCCTATAATATCATCTATCCTATCCTATCCTCTATCCTATCCTATCCTCAATCCTATCCTATCCTCTATCCTATCCAATCCCCAATCCAATCCTCTGTCCTATCGTGTATCCTATCCTATCCTCTATACTATACTATCCTCTATCCTATCCTATCCCCTATACTATCCTATCCACAATCCTATCCTATCCTCTATTATATGCTATACTGTATCCTATCCTATCCTCTATCCTATAATATCATCTATCCTATCGTATCCTCTATCCTATCCCATTCTCTATCCTATCCGCTATCCTCTCCTCTATCCTATCATATCCTCTATCCTATCCTATCCTGTATCATATCGTATCCTCTATTCTATCCCATTCTCTATCCTCTACTACCCTCAATAATATCCTATCCTCTACCCTATCCTATCCTCTATCCTATCCTACCCTCTATCCTATCCTATCCTCTATCCTATCATACCCTCTATCCTATCGTATCCTCTATCCTATCGTATCCTCTATCCTATCTCCATCCTCTATCCTATCCTATCCTCAATCCTATCCCATACTGCATCCTATCCTACCCTCTGTCCTATCCTATCCTCTATCCTACCGTATCCTCTATCCTATCCTGTCCTCTACCCTATCATATCATCTATCCTATCCGATCCTCTATCCTATCGTATCCTCTATCCTATCTCCATCCTCTATCCTATCCTATCCTCAATCCTATCCTATCCTCAATCCTATCCTATCCTCTATCCCATCCAATCCCCTATCCTATCCTCTGTTCTGTCCTCTATCCTATCCTATCCTCTCGACTATACTGTCCTCTATCCTATCCTATCCCCTATACTATCCTATCCTATCCACTATCCTATCCTATCCTCAATCCTATCCTTTCCTCTATCCTATCCTATCCTTTATACTATCCAATCCTCTATCGTAACCTCTATACTATACTATCCTCTATCCTATCCTATCCCCTATACTATCCTATCCTATCCACTATCCTATCCTATCCTCAATCCTATCCTATCCTCTATCCTATCCTATCATTTATACTATCCAATCCTCTATGGTATCCTCTGTCCTATCCTATCCGCTATCCTATCCTATCCTCTACAATATCGTATCCTCTATCATATCCTATCCTCTTTCCCATAATATCATCTATCCGATCCTATTCTCTATCCTATCCTATCCTCTATCCTATCTTATCCACAATCCTATTCTATCCTCTATCCTATCCTATCCTATCCTATCCTATATCCTATCCTATCCTCTTTCCCATAATATCATCTATCCTATCCTATTCTCTATCCTATCCTATCCTCTGTCCTATCTTATCCTCAATCCTATTCTATCCTCTATCCTATCCTATCCTATATCCTATCCTATCCGCAATCCTATCCTATCCTCTGTCCTATCCTATCCATTATACTATCGAATCCTCTATCGTATCCTCTATCCTATCCTATCCTCTATACTATACTATCCTCTATCCTATCCTATCCCCTATACTATCCTATCCTATCCACTATCCTATCCTATCCTCAATCCTATCCTTTCCACTATCCTATCCTATCCTTTATACTATCCAATCCTCTATCGTATCCTCTATTCTATCCTATCCTCTATCCTATCCTATCCTCTACAATATCGTATCCTCTATCATATCCTATCCTCGTTCCCATAATATCATCTATCCTATCCTATTCTCTTTACTATCCTATCCTCTTTCCTATCCGATCCTCAATCCTATCCTATCCTCTATCCTATCCAATCCCCTGTCCTATTCTCTATCCTATCCTATCCTCTATCCTATCTTATCCTCAATCTTGTTCTATCCTCTATCCTATCCTATCCTCTATCCTATCCTATCCTCAATCCTATCCTATCCTCAATCCTATCCTATCCTCTATCCCATCCAATCCACTATCCTATCCTCTGTCCTATCCTCTATCCTATCCTATCCTCTATACTATACTATCCTCTATCCTATCCTCTCCCCTATACTATCCTATCCTATCCACTATCCTATCCTATCCTCAATCCTATCCTATCCTCTATCCTATCCTATCCTTTGTACTATCCAATCCTCTATCGTACCCTCTATCCTATCCTATCCTCAATCCTATCCTATCCTCTATCCTATCCTATCATTTATACTATCCAATCCTCTATCGTATCCTCTATCCTATCCTATCCTCTATCCTATCCTATCCTCTACAATATCGTATCCTCTATCATATCCTATCCTCTTTCCCATAATATCATCTATCCTATCCTATTCTCTACCCTATCCTATCCTCTAACCTATCTTATCCTCAATCCTATTCTATTCTCTATCCTATCCTATCCTATGTCCTATCCTATCCTCTATCCTATCCTATCCTCTTTACTATCCTATCCTCTTTCCTTTCCTATCCTCTACAATATCGTATCCTCTATCATATCCTATCCTCTCTCCCATAATATCATCTATCCTATCCTATTCTCTATCCTATCCTATCCTCTATCCTATCTTATCCTCAATCCTATTCTATCCTCTATCCTATCCTATACTCTATACTATCCTATCCTCTTTACTGTCCTATCCTCTTTCCTATCCTATCCTCAATCCTATCCTATCTTCTATCCTATCCTATCCTCTATCCTATCCCATCGTCTATCGTATCCTATCCTCTATCCTATCCAATCCCCTAACCTATTCTCTATCCTGTCCTATCCTGTATCATATCCTATCCTCAATCCTATCCAATCCTCTATCCTATCCTATCCCGTATCCAATCCCATCCTCTATAATATCGTATCCTCTATCATATCCTATCCTCTTTCCCATAATATCATCTTTCCCATCCTATTCGTTATCCTATCTTATCCTCTATCCTATCCTATTCGTTATCCTATCTTATCCTCTATTGTATCCTATTGTCTATCGTCTCCTATCCTCTATCATATCCAATCCCCTATCCTATCATCTGTCCTATCCTATTCTCTATCCTATCCTATCCTCTATCCTATCCTATCTTCTATCGTATCCTGTCCTATCCTCTATCCAATCCTCTATCCTGTAACCGTACAGGTTACATATTGATACACCCCATATATCGAACGTCGATGTCGACCCCACCATAACGCTCCGTGACGTAACCCGCGAGTCCTGACGGAGAAAAGGACCGCGAGATATTGCGACACTTGTCGCAATGCGCACGCATCGATCCCCACTCGATACCGATCGAAGGAGGTCGATGCGTGCCGCAGATAGATCACTCTACATCTGGAAGCGGTTCTAGCCGCACGCGTCTCGCGAAGTGTCCCGTCGGCGAAACACGGTACGCGATCGAGGGGTCAAAACCGACCCGATAGAACAGGCAAACCGACTGTTCTATCCTCGACACGTACGCGCCTCAAACCGAGGAGTCACAGGTGCAAACTGCGCCGTGGCATTGCCGACCATTAAGACGCAGTTTGTGTTCTGTGGAATTATCACGGGTAATTTAAAATTCATAAATCTTTCGTCGTAATCGTGGTACCGAGTGGACACTTCGTCATCGTAATTTTCGTGGTTCTCGTTTGAAATGCCCAGCACTGCTTCGGTGGGATTTGCATGGTCGTGATCATTCTGCCGCTATCAACAAGGAAGACGTTCGGAGGCCACGTATCGTGCTGAAGAGCGTAGTCCTTGGTAGCGTGGCGTGACCTACGGCTTGTTGTGCGTCTCCATCCAGACCACTCGTACGAGTATTCGGACGAGTGTATGGACGGTCTGACAAGTCCACAATCGTGCAGTGCGTCGTACGCATACGGATTGTTCGAACGAACTCACAATTTCCCTTCGGGTCGATTCGATACGACCGAACCTTGCACAATCCTTGTCATTCTGCCGCTACTTACACGGAGATTGCTCGGAGGCCACGCATCGTGCTGAAGAGTAAACTTCTTAGTTGCGTGGAGTGCCAGGGGTTTTTAGTGTGTGTCTCCACTTGGGCTATTTGTACGAGAATTCGGCCAAATACTTGGGTGGTCTGACGGGTTCGCCTTCGATCGGTTACGAGGTCGAAACGAGTCGTTCAACCGTCACTGCGTCAGGCACACGGGTCGGATTAGAGCGAGCGGACTGTGCACAATTCTTGTCATTCTGCCGCTACCGATACGGAGATTGCTCGGAGGCCACGTATCGTGCTGAAGAGTAAACTCCTCGGTCGCGTGGAGTGCCAGGGGTTTTTAGTGTGTGTCTCCAACCGGACTACTCGTACGCATTCGCGGCCGAGTGCACGGTTGGTTAGACAGGTCACGAATTCGCATATCGTGAGGCGCGATACGCATTCAAATCGTTAGAATCGTTTATAAAAAAGAACCAGGTGTAGAGGCAAAGCGAGCGAACTGCGTGCGTCGTAACACGGCGTACATTGCGTGTTTACGTGTTGCGAGAACTCGGTACGGATTACCGTTACGCGGTATTCAGCGCGTCGTCATAGAGGAATTTATTGCCCCGTACGTCGGGACAGATCACGAGTCGTCCTGTAAACAAATAGCTCATCTCCGAGCATACCGGAGAGATTGCTCGTCAAAACAAAAATAGTTCTTCCAAGAATATACTGCCAATTTTACCAGTAATTTGTCTACAAGCTTTATTTGTCTCGTCCAAACCTCGCCGCTTTCCAGTGCCTGGAGGCACGAATCCATCTCCTTCGCGAATTTACACGCGTAGGGAATTGGGGGTAGTAACCGGCCCCCGTGTCTTAATATAAATAACCCTTGAGTCGTCGGGACAGGGAAAAATCCAATCAACGCAGTCGAAAGAGGAATGAACGGTTACAATCCTATCCTATCCTCAATCTTATCCTATCTTCTATCCTATCCTATCCTCAATCCTATCCTGTCCTCTATCCTATCCTATCCTGTATAGTATCCTATCCTCTATAATATCGTATCCTCTATCATATCCTATCCTCTTGCCCATAATACCATGTATCCTATCCTATCCTCTATCCTATCCTATCCTCTATCCTATCCTATCCTCTATCCCATCCTATCCTCTATCCTATCCTATCCTCTATCCTATCCTATCCTCTATCCTATCCTATCCTCTATCCTATCCTATCCTCTATCCTATCCTATCCTCTATCATATCATATCCTCTTTCCTATAATATCATCTATCCTATTCTATCCTCTATCCTATCCTATCCTCTATAATATCGTATCCTCTATCCTATCATATCCTCTATCCTATCTCCATCCTCTATCCTATCCTATCCTCAATCCTATCCCATACTGCATCCTATCCTACCCTCTGTCCTATCCTATTCTCTATAATATCCTATCCTCTATCCTATCCTGTCCTCTACCCTATCCTATACTGCATCCTATCCTACCCTCTGTCCTATCCTATCCTCTATCCTATCCTATCCTCTATCCTATCCTATCCTCTATCATATCATATCCTCTTTCCTATAATATCATCTATCCTATTCTATCCTCTATCCTATCCTATCCTCTATAATATCCTATCCTCTTTCCCATAATATCATCTATCCTATCCTATCCACAATCCTATCCTATCCTCTATTATATGCTATACTGTATCCTATCCTATCCTCTATCCTATAATATCATCTATCCTATCCTATCCTCTATCCTATCCTATCCTCAATCCTATCCTATCCTCTATCCTATCCAATCCCCAATCCAATCCTCTGTCCTATCGTGTATCCTATCCTATCCTCTATACTATACTATCCTCTATCCTATCCTATCCCCTATACTATCCTATCCACAATCCTATCCTATCCTCTATTATATGCTATACTGTATCCTATCCTATCCTCTATCCTATAATATCATCTATCCTATCGTATCCTCTATCCTATCCCATTCTCTATCCTATCCGCTATCCTCTCCTCTATCCTATCATATCCTCTATCCTATCCTATCCTGTATCATATCGTTATCCTCTATTCTATCCCATTCTCTATCCTCTACTACCCTCAATAATATCCTATCCTCTACCCTATCCTATCCTCTATCCTATCCTACCCTCTATCCTATCCTATCCTCTATCCTATCATACCCTCTATCCTATCGTATCCTCTATCCTATCGTATCCTCTATCCTATCTCCATCCTCTATCCTATCCTATCCTCAATCCTATCCCATACTGCATCCTATCCTACCCTCTGTCCTATCCTATCCTCTATCCTACCGTATCCTCTATCCTATCCTGTCCTCTACCCTATCATATCATCTATCCTATCCGATCCTCTATCCTATCGTATCCTCTATCCTATCTCCATCCTCTATCCTATCCTATCCTCAATCCTATCCTATCCTCAATCCTATCCTATCCTCTATCCCATCCAATCCCCTATCCTATCCTCTGTTCTGTCCTCTATCCTATCCTATCCTCTCGACTATACTGTCCTCTATCCTATCCTATCCCCTATACTATCCTATCCTATCCACTATCCTATCCTATCCTCAATCCTATCCTTTCCTCTATCCTATCCTATCCTTTATACTATCCAATCCTCTATCGTAACCTCTATACTATACTATCCTCTATCCTATCCTATCCCCTATACTATCCTATCCTATCCACTATCCTATCCTATCCTCAATCCTATCCTATCCTCTATCCTATCCTATCATTTATACTATCCAATCCTCTATGGTATCCTCTGTCCTATCCTATCCGCTATCCTATCCTATCCTCTACAATATCGTATCCTCTATCATATCCTATCCTCTTTCCCATAATATCATCTACCCGATCCTATTCTCTATCCTATCCTATCCTCTATCCTATCTTATCCACAATCCTATTCTATCCTCTATCCTATCCTATCCTATCCTATCCTATATCCTATCCTATCCTCTTTCCCATAATATCATCTATCCTATCCTATTCTCTATCCTATCCTATCCTCTGTCCTATCTTATCCTCAATCCTATTCTATCCTCTATCCTATCCTATCCTATATCCTATCCTATCCGCAATCCTATCCTATCCTCTGTCCTATCCTATCCATTATACTATCGAATCCTCTATCGTATCCTCTATCCTATCCTATCCTCTATACTATACTATCCTCTATCCTATCCTATCCCCTATACTATCCTATCCTATCCACTATCCTATCCTATCCTCAATCCTATCCTTTCCACTATCCTATCCTATCCTTTATACTATCCAATCCTCTATCGTATCCTCTATTCTATCCTATCCTCTATCCTATCCTATCCTCTACAATATCGTATCCTCTATCATATCCTATCCTCGTTCCCATAATATCATCTATCCTATCCTATTCTCTTTACTATCCTATCCTCTTTCCTATCCGATCCTCAATCCTATCCTATCCTCTATCCTATCCAATCCCCTGTCCTATTCTCTATCCTATCCTATCCTCTATCCTATCTTATCCTCAATCTTGTTCTATCCTCTATCCTATCCTATCCTCTATCCTATCCTATCCTCAATCCTATCCTATCCTCAATCCTATCCTATCCTCTATCCCATCCAATCCACTATCCTATCCTCTGTCCTATCCTCTATCCTATCCTATCCTCTATACTATACTATCCTCTATCCTATCCTCTCCCCTATACTATCCTATCCTATCCACTATCCTATCCTATCCTCAATCCTATCCTATCCTCTATCCTATCCTATCCTTTGTACTATCCAATCCTCTATCGTACCCTCTATCCTATCCTATCCTCAATCCTATCCTATCCTCTATCCTATCCTATCATTTATACTATCCAATCCTCTATCGTATCCTCTATCCTATCCTATCCTCTATCCTATCCTATCCTCTACAATATCGTATCCTCTATCATATCCTATCCTCTTTCCCATAATATCATCTATCCTATCCTATTCTCTACCCTATCCTATCCTCTAACCTATCTTATCCTCAATCCTATTCTATTCTCTATCCTATCCTATCCTATGTCCTATCCTATCCTCTATCCTATCCTATCCTCTTTACTATCCTATCCTCTTTCCTTTCCTATCCTCTACAATATCGTATCCTCTATCATATCCTATCCTCTCTCCATAATATCATCTATCCTATCCTATTCTCTATCCTATCCTATCCTCTATCCTATCTTATCCTCAATCCTATTCTATCCTCTATCCTATCCTATACTCTATACTATCCTATCCTCTTTACTGTCCTATCCTCTTTCCTATCCTATCCTCAATCCTATCCTATCTTCTATCCTATCCTATCCTCTATCCTATCCCATCGTCTATCGTATCCTATCCTCTATCCTATCCAATCCCCTAACCTATTCTCTATCCTGTCCTATCCTGTATCATATCCTATCCTCAATCCTATCCAATCCTCTATCCTATCCTATCCCGTATCCAATCCCATCCTCTATAATATCGTATCCTCTATCATATCCTATCCTCTTTCCCATAATATCATCTTTCCCATCCTATTCGTTATCCTATCTTATCCTCTATCCTATCCTATTCGTTATCCTATCTTATCCTCTATTGTATCCTATTGTCTATCGTCTCCTATCCTCTATCATATCCAATCCCCTATCCTATCATCTGTCCTATCCTATTCTCTATCCTATCCTATCCTCTATCCTATCCTATCTTCTATCGTATCCTGTCCTATCCTCTATCCAATCCTCTATCCTGTAACCGTACAGGTTACATATTGATACACCCCATATATCGAACGTCGATGTCGACCCCACCATAACGCTCCGTGACGTAACCCGCGAGTCCTGACGGAGAAAAGGACCGCGAGATATTGCGACACTTGTCGCAATGCGCACGCATCGATCCCCACTCGATACCGATCGAAGGAGGTCGATGCGTGCCGCAGATAGATCACTCTACATCTGGAAGCGGTTCTAGCCGCACGCGTCTCGCGAAGTGTCCCGTCGGCGAAACACGGTACGCGATCGAGGGGTCAAAACCGACCCGATAGAACAGGCAAACCGACTGTTCTATCCTCGACACGTACGCGCCTCAAACCGAGGAGTCACAGGTGCAAACTGCGCCGTGGCATTGCCGACCATTAAGACGCAGTTTGTGTTCTGTGGAATTATCACGGGTAATTTAAAATTCATAAATCTTTCGTCGTAATCGTGGTACCGAGTGGACACTTCGTCATCGTAATTTTCGTGGTTCTCGTTTGAAATGCCCAGCACTGCTTCGGTGGGATTTGCATGGTCGTGATCATTCTGCCGCTATCAACAAGGAAGACGTTCGGAGGCCACGTATCGTGCTGAAGAGCGTAGTCCCTTGGTAGCGTGGCGTGACCTACGGCTTGTTGTGCGTCTCCATCCAGACCACTCGTACGAGTATTCGGACGAGTGTATGGACGGTCTGACAAGTCCACAATCGTGCAGTGCGTCGTACGCATACGGATTGTTCGAACGAACTCACAATTTCCCTTCGGGTCGATTCGATACGACCGAACCTTGCACAATCCTTGTCATTCTGCCGCTACTTACACGGAGATTGCTCGGAGGCCACGCATCGTGCTGAAGAGTAAACTTCTTAGTTGCGTGGAGTGCCAGGGGTTTTTAGTGTGTGTCTCCACTTGGGCTATTTGTACGAGAATTCGGCCAAATACTTGGGTGGTCTGACGGGTTCGCCTTCGATCGGTTACGAGGTCGAAACGAGTCGTTCAACCGTCACTGCGTCAGGCACACGGGTCGGATTAGAGCGAGCGGACTGTGCACAATTCTTGTCATTCTGCCGCTACCGATACGGAGATTGCTCGGAGGCCACGTATCGTGCTGAAGAGTAAACTCCTCGGTCGCGTGGAGTGCCAGGGGTTTTTAGTGTGTGTCTCCAACCGGACTACTCGTACGCATTCGCGGCCGAGTGCACGGTTGGTTAGACAGGTCACGAATTCGCATATCGTGAGGCGCGATACGCATTCAAATCGTTAGAATCGTTTATAAAAAAGAACCAGGTGTAGAGGCAAAGCGAGCGAACTGCGTGCGTCGTAACACGGCGTACATTGCGTGTTTACGTGTTGCGAGAACTCGGTACGGATTACCGTTACGCGGTATTCAGCGCGTCGTCATAGAGGAATTTATTGCCCCGTACGTCGGGACAGATCACGAGTCGTCCTGTAAACAAATAGCTCATCTCCGAGCATACCGGAGAGATTGCTCGTCAAAACAAAAATAGTTCTTCCAAGAATATACTGCCAATTTTACCAGTAATTTGTCTACAAGCTTTATTTGTCTCGTCCAAACCTCGCCGCTTTCCAGTGCCTGGAGGCACGAATCCATCTCCTTCGCGAATTTACACGCGTAGGGAATTGGGGGTAGTAACCGGCCCCCGTGTCTTAATATAAATAACCCTTGAGTCGTCGGGACAGGGAAAAATCCAATCAACGCAGTCGAAAGAGGAATGAACGGTTACAATCCTATCCTATCCTCAATCTTATCCTATCTTCTATCCTATCCTATCCTCAATCCTATCCTGTCCTCTATCCTATCCTATCCTGTATAGTATCCTATCCTCTATAATATCGTATCCTCTATCATATCCTATCCTCTTGCCCATAATACCATGTATCCTATCCTATCCTCTATCCTATCCTATCCTCTATCCTATCCTATCCTCTATCCCATCCTATCCTCTATCCTATCCTATCCTCTATCCTATCCTATCCTCTATCCTATCCTATCCTCTATCCTATCCTATCCTCTATCCTATCCTATCCTCTATCATATCATATCCTCTTTCCTATAATATCATCTATCCTATTCTATCCTCTATCCTATCCTATCCTCTATAATATCGTATCCTCTATCCTATCATATCCTCTATCCTATCTCCATCCTCTATCCTATCCTATCCTCAATCCTATCCCATACTGCATCCTATCCTACCCTCTGTCCTATCCTATTCTCTATAATATCCTATCCTCTATCCTATCCTGTCCTCTACCCTATCCTATACTGCATCCTATCCTACCCTCTGTCCTATCCTATCCTCTATCCTATCCTATCCTCTATCCTATCCTATCCTCTATCATATCATATCCTCTTTCCTATAATATCATCTATCCTATTCTATCCTCTATCCTATCCTATCCTCTATAATATCCTATCCTCTTTCCCATAATATCATCTATCCTATCCTATCCACAATCCTATCCTATCCTCTATTATATGCTATACTGTATCCTATCCTATCCTCTATCCTATAATATCATCTATCCTATCCTATCCTCTATCCTATCCTATCCTCAATCCTATCCTATCCTCTATCCTATCCAATCCCCAATCCAATCCTCTGTCCTATCGTGTATCCTATCCTATCCTCTATACTATACTATCCTCTATCCTATCCTATCCCCTATACTATCCTATCCACAATCCTATCCTATCCTCTATTATATGCTATACTGTATCCTATCCTATCCTCTATCCTATAATATCATCTATCCTATCGTATCCTCTATCCTATCCCATTCTCTATCCTATCCGCTATCCTCTCCTCTATCCTATCATATCCTCTATCCTATCCTATCCTGTATCATATCGTATCCTCTATTCTATCCCATTCTCTATCCTCTACTACCCTCAATAATATCCTATCCTCTACCCTATCCTATCCTCTATCCTATCCTACCCTCTATCCTATCCTATCCTCTATCCTATCATACCCTCTATCCTATCGTATCCTCTATCCTATCGTATCCTCTATCCTATCTCCATCCTCTATCCTATCCTATCCTCAATCCTATCCCATACTGCATCCTATCCTACCCTCTGTCCTATCCTATCCTCTATCCTACCGTATCCTCTATCCTATCCTGTCCTCTACCCTATCATATCATCTATCCTATCCGATCCTCTATCCTATCGTATCCTCTATCCTATCTCCATCCTCTATCCTATCCTATCCTCAATCCTATCCTATCCTCAATCCTATCCTATCCTCTATCCCATCCAATCCCCTATCCTATCCTCTGTTCTGTCCTCTATCCTATCCTATCCTCTCGACTATACTGTCCTCTATCCTATCCTATCCCCTATACTATCCTATCCTATCCACTATCCTATCCTATCCTCAATCCTATCCTTTCCTCTATCCTATCCTATCCTTTATACTATCCAATCCTCTATCGTAACCTCTATACTATACTATCCTCTATCCTATCCTATCCCCTATACTATCCTATCCTATCCACTATCCTATCCTATCCTCAATCCTATCCTATCCTCTATCCTATCCTATCATTTATACTATCCAATCCTCTATGGTATCCTCTGTCCTATCCTATCCGCTATCCTATCCTATCCTCTACAATATCGTATCCTCTATCATATCCTATCCTCTTTCCCATAATATCATCTATCCGATCCTATTCTCTATCCTATCCTATCCTCTATCCTATCTTATCCACAATCCTATTCTATCCTCTATCCTATCCTATCCTATCCTATCCTATATCCTATCCTATCCTCTTTCCCATAATATCATCTATCCTATCCTATTCTCTATCCTATCCTATCCTCTGTCCTATCTTATCCTCAATCCTATTCTATCCTCTATCCTATCCTATCCTATATCCTATCCTATCCGCAATCCTATCCTATCCTCTGTCCTATCCTATCCATTATACTATCGAATCCTCTATCGTATCCTCTATCCTATCCTATCCTCTATACTATACTATCCTCTATCCTATCCTATCCCCTATACTATCCTATCCTATCCACTATCCTATCCTATCCTCAATCCTATCCTTTCCACTATCCTATCCTATCCTTTATACTATCCAATCCTCTATCGTATCCTCTATTCTATCCTATCCTCTATCCTATCCTATCCTCTACAATATCGTATCCTCTATCATATCCTATCCTCGTTCCCATAATATCATCTATCCTATCCTATTCTCTTTACTATCCTATCCTCTTTCCTATCCGATCCTCAATCCTATCCTATCCTCTATCCTATCCAATCCCCTGTCCTATTCTCTATCCTATCCTATCCTCTATCCTATCTTATCCTCAATCTTGTTCTATCCTCTATCCTATCCTATCCTCTATCCTATCCTATCCTCAATCCTATCCTATCCTCAATCCTATCCTATCCTCTATCCCATCCAATCCACTATCCTATCCTCTGTCCTATCCTCTATCCTATCCTATCCTCTATACTATACTATCCTCTATCCTATCCTCTCCCCTATACTATCCTATCCTATCCACTATCCTATCCTATCCTCAATCCTATCCTATCCTCTATCCTATCCTATCCTTTGTACTATCCAATCCTCTATCGTACCCTCTATCCTATCCTATCCTCAATCCTATCCTATCCTCTATCCTATTCAATCCTCTATCCTATCCAATCCCCTACCCTATACTCTGTCCTATCCTCTATCCTAACCTATCCTCTATCTTATCCTATCCTGTATCCTATCCTATCCTCTATCCTATCCTATCACCTATACTATCCTATCCGCAATCCTATCCTTTCCTCTATTATATGCTATACTGTATCCTATCCTACCCTCTATTATGTCCTATCCTCAATCCTATCATATCCTCTATCCTATACTGTCCTCTATCCTATCCTATCCTCTATAATATCGTATCCTATATCATATCCTAGCGTCTTTCCTATCCTCTATCCTATCCTATCCAATATCCTATCCTATCCTCAACCCTATCCTATCCTCAATATTATCCTATACTCTATCCTATCCTATCCGCTATACTATCCTATCATCTATCCTGTAATATCCTCTATCCTATCCAATCCTCTATCCTATACTCTATCCTATCGTCTATCCTTTCCTATCCACTATCATATACTATCCTGTATCCTATCCTATCCTCTATAATATCGTATCCTCTATCATATCCTATCCTCTTTCCTACAATATCACCTTTCCTATCCTATTCTCTATCCTATCTTATCCTCTATTGTATCCTATCCTCTATCGTCTCCTATCCTCTATCATATCCAATCCCCTATCCTATCATCTATTCTATCCTATTCTCTATCCTATCCTATCCTCTATCCTATCCTGTCGTCTATCGTATCCTATCCTCTATTTTATCCAATCCCCTATCCTATCCTCTATCCTGTCCTATCCTCTATCCAATCCTCTATCCTATCCCATCCTCAATCCTATCCTATCCTCTATCCTATCCTATCCTGTATATTATCCTATGCTCTATAATATCGTATCCTCTATCATATACTATCCTCTTGCCCATTATGTCATCTATCCTATCCTATTCTCTATCCTATCCTATCCTCTACCCTATCCTATCCTCTATCCTATCTTATCCTCAATCCTATCCTATCCTCTATCCTATCCAATGCCCTATCCTATCCTCTGTCCTATCCTCTATCCTATCCTATTCTCTATCCTATCCTATCCTCTATCCTATCCTAACCTCTTTACTATCCTATCCTCTTTCCTATCCTATCCTCTATCGTATCCAATCCCCTATCCAATTCTCTATTCTATCCTATCCTCTATCCTATCTTATCCTCAATCCTATTCTCTCCTGTATCCTATCCTATCCTCTATACTATACTATCCTCTATCGTAGCCTATTCCCTATACTATCCTATCCTATCCACTATCCTATCCTATCCTATCCTATCCACTATCCTATCCTATCCTATCCTCAATCCTATCCAATCCTCTATCCTATCCTATCCTTTATACTACCCAATTCTCTATCGTATCCTCTATCCTATCCTATCCTCAATCCTATCCTATCCTCTATCCTATCCTATCCTCTATACTATACTATCCTCTATACTATCCTATCCCCTATACTAACCTATCCACGATCCTGTCCTATCCTCTATTATATGCTATACTGTATCCTATCCTATCCTCTATAATATCGTATCCTTCATCATATCCTATCCTCTATCCTAGAAGATCATCTATCCTAACCTATCCTCTATCCTATCTTATCCTCAATCCTATTCTATCCTCTATCCTATCCTATCCTCTATTCTATCCTATCCTCAATCCTATCCTATCCTCTATCCTATCCAATCCCCTATCCTATTCTCTATCCTATCCTATCCTCTATCCTATCCTATCCTCTATAATATCGTATCCTCTATCCTATAATATCATCTACCCTATCCTCTATCCTATCCAATCCCCTATCCTATCCTCTATGCTGTCCTATCCTCTATCCTATCTTATCCTCAATCCTATCCTATCCTCTATCCTATCCAATCCACTGTCCTATCCTCTATCCCATCCTATCCTCTATACTATACTATCCTCTATCCTATCCTATCCGCTATACTATCCTATCCTATCCTCTATCCTATCCGCTATACTATCCTATCCTATCCTCTATCCTATCCTATCCTCTATCCTATCCTATCCTCTACAATATCGTATCCTCTATCATATCCTATCCTCTTGCCCATAATATCATCTATCCTATCCTATTCTCTGTCCTATCCTCTATCCTATCATATCCTCTATCCTATCCCATCGTCTATCGTATCCTATCCTCTATCCTATCCAATCCCCTAACCTATTCTCTATCCTGTCCTATCCTCTATCATATCCTATCCTCAATCCTATCCAATCCCTTATCCTATCCTATCTTGTATACTATCCTATCCTCTATAATATCGTATCCTCTATTATATCCTATCCTCTTTCCTATAATATCATCCATCCTATCCTATTCTCTATCCCATCCTATCCTCAACACTATGCTATCCTCAATCCTATCCTATACTCTATCCTATTCTATCCTCTATACTATCCTATCCTCAATCCTATCCTATACTCTATCCTATCCTATACTTTATACTATCCAATCCTCTATCGTATCCACTATCCTTTCCTATCCTCTATCCTATCCTATCCTCAATCCTATCCTATCCTCTATCCTATCCTATCCTTTATAGTACCCTATCCTCTACCGTATCCTCAATCCAATCCTGTCCTCCGTAATATCGAATACTCTATCATATCCTATCCTCTATCCTATAATATCTTCTATCCGTTCCTATCCTCAATCCTATCCAATCCTCTATCCTATCCTCAATTCTATCCTATCCTTTATCCTATCCTATCCTCCATCCTATCCTATCCCCTATCCTATCCTATCCACTATCCTATCCTATCCTATCCTCAATCCTATCCAATCCTCTATCCTATCCTATCCTTTATACTACCCAATTCTCTATCGTATCCTCTATCCTATCCTATCCTCAATCCTATCCTATCCTCTATCCTATCCTATCCTCTATACTATACTATCCTCTATACTATCCTATCCCCTATACTAACCTATCCACGATCCTGTCCTATCCTCTATTATATGCTATACTGTATCCTATCCTATCCTCTATAATATCGTATCCTTCATCATATCCTATCCTCTATCCTAGAAGATCATCTATCCTAACCTATCCTCTATCCTATCTTATCCTCAATCCTATTCTATCCTCTATCCTATCCTATCCTCTATTCTATCCTATCCTCAATCCTATCCTATCCTCTATCCTATCCAATCCCCTATCCTATTCTCTATCCTATCCTATCCTCTATCCTATCCTATCCTCTATAATATCGTATCCTCTATCCTATAATATCATCTACCCTATCCTCTATCCTATCCAATCCCCTATCCTATCCTCTATGCTGTCCTATCCTCTATCCTATCTTATCCTCAATCCTATCCTATCCTCTATCCTATCCAATCCACTGTCCTATCCTCTATCCCATCCTATCCTCTATACTATACTATCCTCTATCCTATCCTATCCGCTATACTATCCTATCCTATCCTCTATCCTATCCGCTATACTATCCTATCCTATCCTCTATCCTATCCTATCCTCTACAATATCGTATCCTCTATCATATCCTATCCTCTTGCCCATAATATCATCTATCCTATCCTATTCTCTGTCCTATCCTCTATCCTATCATATCCTCTATCCTATCCCATCGTCTATCGTATCCTATCCTCTATCCTATCCAATCCCCTAACCTATTCTCTATCCTGTCCTATCCTCTATCATATCCTATCCTCAATCCTATCCAATCCTCTATCCTATCCTATCTTGTATACTATCCTATCCTCTATAATATCGTATCCTCTATTATATCCTATCCTCTTTCCTATAATATCATCCATCCTATCCTATTCTCTATCCCATCCTATCCTCAACACTATGCTATCCTCAATCCTATCCTATACTCTATCCTATTCTATCCTCTATACTATCCTATCCTCAATCCTATCCTATACTCTATCCTATCCTATACTTTATACTATCCAATCCTCTATCGTATCCACTATCCTTTCCTATCCTCTATCCTATCCTATCCTCAATCCTATCCTATCCTCTATCCTATCCTATCCTTTATAGTACCCTATCCTCTACCGTATCCTCAATCCAATCCTGTCCTCCGTAATATCGAATACTCTATCATATCCTATCCTCTATCCTATAATATCTTCTATCCGTTCCTATCCTCAATCCTATCCAATCCTCTATCCTATCCTCAATTCTATCCTATCCTTTATCCTATCCTATCCTCCATCCTATCCTATCCCCTATCCTATACTATCCACTATCCTATCCAATCACCTATCCTATTATCTATCCTATCCTACCCTCAATCCTATCCTATACTGCATTATATCCTATCCTCTATCCTATCCTCTATCATATCGTAGCCTCTATCCTATCCTGTCCTCTATCCTATCCTATCCTCTATCCTATCGTATCCTCTATCCTATCCTACCCTTATCCTCTCCTCAATCCTATCCTATCCTTTATCCTATCCTATCCTCCATCATATCCTATCCTCTATCCTATACTATCCACTATCCTATCCAATCCCCTATCCTATTATCTATCCTATCCTCTATCCTATCCTCTATCATATCGTAACCTCTATCCTATCCTATCCTCTACCCTATAATATCCTCTATCCTATCCTATTCTCTATCCTATGCTATCCTCTATCCTATCCTATCCTGTATCCTATCCAAATTCTACCCAACCCTCTATCCTATCCTGTCTTCTATCCTATCCTATCCTCTATCCTATCCTATCCTCTATCCTAACCTATCCTCTATCCTATCCTATCCTCTTTCCCATCCTATCCTCTATCCTATCCTATCCTCTATCCTATCCTATCCTCTATCATATCCTATCCGCTATCCTATCCTATCCTCTATCCTATCCTATCCTCAATCCTATCCTATCCCCTATCCTATTATCTATCCTATCCTATCCTCAATCCTATCCTATACTGCATTATAACCTATCCTCTATCCTATCCTATCCTCTATCCTATCCTATCCTCTATCCTATCCTATCCACTATACTATCCTATCCTCTATCCTAGCCTGTCCTCTATCCTATCATATCCTCTATCCTATCCTATCCTCTATCCTATCCTATCCTCTATCCAATCCAATCCTATATCGTATCCTATCCGCTATCCTATCTTATTCCTTATCCTATAATATCCCCTATCCTATCCAATCCTCTATAATATCGTATCCTCTATCCTACCCCTTCCTCTATCGTATCCTATCCTGTATCCTATCCTATCCTCTATCATATCCGATCCCCAATCTTATCCTCTATCCTATCCTATCCTCTATCCTATCCCACCCTCAATCCTATCCTATCCGCTATCCTATACTATCCTCAATCCTATCGTATCTTCTATCCTATCCTATCCTCTATCCTATCCTATCCTCAATCCTATCCTATCCTCTATCCTATCCTATCCTCTATCCTATCCTCTATCCTATCCTATCCTCAATCCTATCCTATCCTCTATCCTATCTTATCCTCTATAATATCATATCCTCTATCCTATCCAATCCCCTATCCTATCCTCAATCCTATCCTCTATCCTCTATCCTATCCTATCCTCTATAATATCGTATCCTGCATCATATCCTATCATCTATCATATCCTATCCTCAATCCTATCCAATCCCCTATCCTATCCTCAATCCTATCCAATCCCCTATCCAATCCTCTATTCTATCCTATCCTCCATCTTATCCTATCCCTTATCCTATCCTATCCTCTATAATATCGTATCCTCCATCCTATCCTATCCTCTATCGTATCCTATCCTCTATCCAATCCAATCCTATATCGTATCCTATCCGCTATCCTATATTATTCCTTATCCTATAATATCCCCTATCCTATGCAATCCTCTATAATATCGTATCCTCTATCCTACCCTATCCTCTATCGTATCCTATCCTCTATCCTATCCTATCCTCTATCCTATCCGATCCTATATCGTATCCTATCCGCTATCCTATCTTATTCCTTATCCTATAATATCCCCTATCCTATCCAATCCTCTATAATATCGTATCATCTATCCTACCCTATCCTCTATTGTATCCTATCCTCTATCCTATCCTATCCTCTATCCTATCCTATCCTCTATAATATCGTATCCTCCATCCTATCCTATCCTCTATCGTATCCTATCCTCTATCCAATCCAATCCTATATCGTATCCTATCCGCTATCCTATATTATTCCTTATCGTATAATATCCCCTATCCTATGCAATCCTCTATAATATCGTATCCTCTATCCTACCCTATCCTCTATCGTATCCTATCCTCTATCCTATCCTATCCTCTATCCTATCCGATCCTATATCGTATCCTATCCGCTATCCTATCCTATTCCTTATCCTATAATATCCCCTATCCTATCCAATCCTCTATAATATCGTATCCTCTATCCTACCCTATCCTCTATCGTATCCTATCCTCTATCCTATCCTATCCTCTATCCTATCCGATCCCCAATCTTATCCTCTATCCTATCCTATCCTCTATCCTATCCTACCCTCAATCCTATCCTATCCGCTATCCTATACTATCCTCAATCCTATCGTATCCTCTATCCTATCCTATCCTCTATCCTATCCTATCCTCAATCCTATCCTATCCTCTATCCAATCTTATCCTCTATCCTATCCTATCCTCTATCATATCCTATCCTGAATCCTATCCTATCCTCTATAATATCGTATCCTCCATCCTATCCTATCCTCTATCGTATCCTATCCTCTACCCCATCCTATCCTCAATCCTATCCTATCCTCTATCCTATCCTATCCTCTATAATATCATATCCTCTATCATATCCTATCCTCAATCCTATCCTATCCTCTATAATATCGTATCCTCCATCCTATCCTATCCTCTATCGTATCCTATCCTCTATCCAATCCAATCCTATATCGTATCCTATCCGCTATCCTATATTATTCCTTATCCTATAATATCCCCTATCCTATGCAATCCTCTATAATATCGTATCCTCTATCCTACCCTATCCTCTATCGTATCCTATCCTCTATCCTATCCTATCCTCTATCCTATCCGATCCTATATCGTATCCTATCCGCTATCCTATCTTATTCCTTATCCTATAATATCCCCTATCCTATCCAATCCTCTATAATATCGTATCCTCTATCCTACCCTATCCTCTATTGTATCCTATCCTCTATCCTATCATATCCTCTATCCTATCGGATCCCCAATATTATCCTCTATCCTATCCTATCCTCTATCCTATCCTACCCTCAATCCTATCCTATCCTCTATCCAATCTTATCCTCTATCCTATCCTATCCTCTATCATATCCTATCCTGAATCCTATCCCATCCTCTATAATATCGTATCCTCCATCCTATCCTATCCTCTATCGTATCCTATCCTCTACCCCATCCTATCCTCAATCCTATCCTATCCTCTATCCTATCCTATCCTCTATAATATCATATCCTCTATCATATCCTATCCTCAATCCTATCCTATCCTCTATAATATCGTATCCTCCATCCTATCCTATCCTCTATCGTATCCTATCCTCTACCCCATCCTATCCTCAATCCTATCCTATCCTCTATCCTATCCAATCCCCTATCCTATCCTCTATCCTATCCTATTCTCTATCCTATCCTCAATCCTATCGTATCCTCTGTCCTATCCTATCCTCTATCCTATCCTATCCGCTATCCTATACTATCCTCAATCCTATCGTATCCTCTATCCTATCTTATTCCTTATCCTATAATCTCCCCTATCCTATCCAATCCTCTATAATATCGTATCCTCTATCCTACCCTATCCTCTATCGTATCCTATCCTCTATCCTATCCTATCCTCTATCCTATCCGATCCCCAATCTTATCCTCTATCCTATCCTATCCTCTATCCTATCCTACCCTCAATCCTATCCTATCCGCTATCCTATACTATCCTCAATCCTATCGTATCCTCTATACTATCCTATCCTCTATCCTATCCTATCCTCAATCCTATCCTATCCTCTATCCAATCTTATCCTCTATCCTATCCTATCCTCTATCGTATCCTATCCTCTACCCCATCCTATCCTCAATCCTATCCTATCCTCTATCCTATCCTATCCTCTATAATATCATATCCTCTATCATATCCTATCCTCAATCCTATCCTGTCCTCTATAATATCGTATCCTCCATCCTATCCTATCCTCTATCGTATCCTATCCTCTACCCCATCCTATCCTCAATCTTATCCTATCCTCTATCCTATCCAATCCCCTATCCTATCCTCTATCCTATCCTATTCTCTATCCTATCCTCAATCCTATCGTATCCTCTATCCTATCCTATCCCCTATCCTATGCAATCCTCTATAATATCGTATCCTCTATCCTACCCTATCCTCTATCGTATCCTATCCTCTATCCTATCCTATCCTCTATCCTATCCTATCCTCTATCCTATCCGATCCTATATCGTATCCTATCCGCTATCCTATCTTATTCCTTATCCTATAATATCCCCTATCCTATCCAATCCTCTATAATATCGTATCCTCTATCCTACCCTATCCTCTATCGTATCCTATCCTCTATCCTATCCTATCCTCTATCCTATCCGATCCCCAATCTTATCCTCTATCCTATCCTATCCTCTATCCGATCCTATCCTCTATCCTATCCTATCCTCTATCCAATACTATCCTCTATCCTATCCAATCCCCTATGCTATCCTCTATCCGATCCTATGGTCTATCCTATCCTCTATCCTATCCTGTCCTCTATCCTATCCTATACTCTATCCTATACTATCCACTATCCTATCCTATCCTCTATCATATAATATCCTCTATTCTATCCAATCCTTAATCCTATCCAATCCTCTATCGTATCCTCTATCCTATCCTCTATCCTAACCTATCCTCAATCCTACCCTATACCCTATCCTATCCGATCCTCTAACCTATCCTATCATCTATCCTATAGTATCCTCTATCCTATCCAATCCTCCATCCTATCCTATATCCTATCCTCTATCCTCTATCCTATCCCATCCTCTATTCTATCGTATACTCTATCCTATCCCATCCTCTATCCTATCCTATCCTCTATTCTATACTATCCTCTATCCTATAATATCCTCTATCCTATCCTATCCTCTATCCTATAGTATCCTCTATCCTATCCCATCCTCTATCCTATCCTATACTCTACCGTATACTATCTTCTATCCTATCCTATCCTCTAGCCTCTAATATCCACAATTCTATCCAATCCTCTATCCTAACCTATCCTCTATCGTCTCCTGTCCTCTATCCTATCCAATCCCCTATCCTATCCCCTATCGTCTCATATCCTCTGTCCTATCCAATCCCCTATCCGATCCTCAATCCTATCCTATCCTCTATCCTATCCTATTCTCTATCCTATCCTATCCTCTATCCGATCCTATCCTCTATCCTATCCTATCCTCTATCCTATACTATCCTCTATCCTATCCAATCCCCTATGCTATCCTCTATCCGATCCTATGGTCTATCCTATCCTCTATCCTATCCTGTCCTCTATCCGATCCTATGGTCTATCCTATCCTCTATCCTATCCTGTCCTCTATCCTATCCTATACTCTATCCTATACTATCCACTATCCTATCCTATACTCTATCCTATAATATCCTCTATTCTATCCAATCCTTAATACTATCCAATCCTCTATCGTATCCTCTATCCTATCCTCTATCCTAACCTATCCTCAGTCCTACCCTATACCCTATCCTATCCGATCCTCTAACCTATCCTATCATCTATCCTATAGTATCCTCTATCCTATCCAATCCTCCATCCTATCCTATATCCTATCCTCTATCCTCTATCCTATCCCATCCTCTATTCTATCGTATACTCTATCCTATCCCATCCTCTATCCTATCCTATCCTCTATTCTATACTATCCTCTATCCTATAATATCCTCTATCCTATCCTATCCTCTATCCTATAGTATCCTCTATCCTATCCCATCCTCTATCCTATCCTATACTCTACCGTATACTATCTTCTATCCTATCCTATCCTCTAGCCTCTAATATCCACTATTCTATCCAATCCTCTATCCTAACCTATACTCTATCCTATCCTATCCTCTATCCTTTTATATCCTCTATCCAATCCTATCCTCTATCCTATCCAATCCCCTATCCTATCCCCTATCCTATCCTATCCTGTATCCTATCCAATCCCCCATCCTATCCTCTATCCTATCCTATCCTCTATCCTATCCTATCCTCTATCCTCTCCTAACCTCTATCCTATCCTATCCTCTATCCTATCCTATCCTCTATCCTATCCTATCCTCTATCCTATCCTATCCTCTATCCTATACTATCCTCTATCCTATCCTATCTTCTATCCTATTTATCCTATCCTCTATCCTATCCTATCCTCTATCCTATCCTATCCTCAATCCTATGATATCCTCTATCGTATCCTATCCTCCATCGTATCCTCTATCCTATCCTATCCTCTATGCTATCCAATCCTCTATTGTATCCTTTATCCTATACTGTCCTCAATCCTATGATATCCTCTATCGTATCCTATCCTCTATCGCATCCTCTATCCTATCCTATCCTCTATCCTATCCTGTACTCTATCCTATTCTATCCTATCCTCTATCCTATCCTTTCCTCAATCCTATCCCATCCTCTACCCTATCCTATCCTCTATCTTATCCTATCCTCTATCCAATCCAATCCTATATCGTATCCTATCCGCTATCCTATATTATTCCATATCCTATAATATCCCCTATCCTATGCAATCCTCTATAATATCGTATCCTCTATCCTACCCTATCCTCTATCGTATCCTATCCTCTATCCTATCCTATCCTCTATCCTATCCGATCCTATATCGTATCCTATCCGCTATCCTATCTTATTCCTCATCCTATAATATCCCCTATCCTATCCAATCCTCTATAATATCGTATCCTCTATCCTACCCTATCCTCTATTGTATCCTATCCTCTATCCTATCCTATCCTCTATCCTATCCTATCCTCAATCTTATCCCATCCTCTACCCTATCCTATCCTCTATCGTCTCCTATCCTCTATCCTATCCTATCCTCTATCGTCTCCTGTCCTCTATCCTATCCAATCCCCTATCCTATCCCCTATCTTCTCATATCCTCTGTCCTATCCAATCCCCTATCCGATCCTCAATCCTATCCTATCCTCTATCCTATCCTATTCTGTATCCTATCCTATCCCCTATCCTACCCTATCCTCTATCGTATCCTATCCTCTATCCTATCCTATCCTCTATCCTATCCGATCCTATATCGTATCCTATCCGCTATCCTATCTTATTCCTTATCCTATAATATCCCCTATCCTATCCAATCCTCTATAATATCGTATCCTCTATCCTACCCTATCCTCTATTGTATCCTATCCTCTATCCTATCCTATCCTCTATCCTATCCTATCCTCAATCTTATCCCATCCTCTATCCTATCCTATCCTCTATTCTATACTATCCTCTATCCTATAATATCCTCTATCCTATCCTATCCTCTATCCTATAGTATCCTCTATCCTATCCCATCCTCTATCCTATCCTATACTCTACCGTATACTATCTTCTATCCTATCCTATCCTCTAGCCTCTAATATCCACTATTCTATCCAATCCTCTATCCTAACCTATCCTCTATCCTATCCTATCCTCTATCCTTTTATATCCTCTATCCAATCCTATCCTCTATAATATCATATCCTCTATCATATCCTATCCTCAATCCTATCCTATCCTCTAGCCTCTAATATCCACTATTCTATCCAATCCTCTATCCTAACCTATCCTCTATCCTATCCTATCCTCTATCCTTTTATATCCTCTATCCAATCCTATCCTCTATCCTATCCAATCCCCTATCCTATCCCCTATCCTATCCTATCCTGTATCCTATCCAATCCCCCATCCTATCCTCTATCCTATCCTATCCTCTATCCTATCCTATCCTCTATCCTCTCCTAACCTCTATCCTATCCTATCCTCTATCCTACCCTATCCTCTATCGTATCCTATCCTCTATCCTATCCTATCCTCTATCCTATCCGATCCCCAATCTTATCCTCTATCCTATCCTATCCTCTATCCGATCCTATCCTCTATCCTATCCTATCCTCTATCCAATACTATCCTCTATCCTATCCAATCCCCTATGCTATCCTCTATCCGATCCTATGGTCTATCCTATCCTCTATCCTATCCTGTCCTCTATCCTATCCTATACTCTATCCTATACTATCCACTATCCTATCCTATCCTCTATCATATAATATCCTCTATTCTATCCAATCCTTAATCCTATCCAATCCTCTATCGTATCCTCTATCCTATCCTCTATCCTAACCTATCCTCAATCCTACCCTATACCCTATCCTATCCGATCCTCTAACCTATCCTATCATCTATCCTATAGTATCCTCTATCCTATCCAATCCTCCATCCTATCCTATATCCTATCCTCTATCCTCTATCCTATCCCATCCTCTATTCTATCGTATACTCTATCCTATCCCATCCTCTATCCTATCCTATCCTCTATTCTATACTATCCTCTATCCTATAATATCCTCTATCCTATCCTATCCTCTATCCTATAGTATCCTCTATCCTATCCCATCCTCTATCCTATCCTATACTCTACCGTATACTATCTTCTATCCTATCCTATCCTCTAGCCTCTAATATCCACAATTCTATCCAATCCTCTATCCTAACCTATCCTCTATCGTCTCCTGTCCTCTATCCTATCCAATCCCCTATCCTATCCCCTATCGTCTCATATCCTCTGTCCTATCCAATCCCCTATCCGATCCTCAATCCTATCCTATCCTCTATCCTATCCTATTCTCTATCCTATCCTATCCTCTATCCGATCCTATCCTCTATCCTATCCTATCCTCTATCCTATACTATCCTCTATCCTATCCAATCCCCTATGCTATCCTCTATCCGATCCTATGGTCTATCCTATCCTCTATCCTATCCTGTCCTCTATCCGATCCTATGGTCTATCCTATCCTCTATCCTATCCTGTCCTCTATCCTATCCTATACTCTATCCTATACTATCCACTATCCTATCCTATACTCTATCCTATAATATCCTCTATTCTATCCAATCCTTAATACTATCCAATCCTCTATCGTATCCTCTATCCTATCCTCTATCCTAACCTATCCTCAATCCTACCCTATACCCTATCCTATCCGATCCTCTAACCTATCCTATCATCTATCCTATAGTATCCTCTATCCTATCCAATCCTCCATCCTATCCTATATCCTATCCTCTATCCTCTATCCTATCCCATCCTCTATTCTATCGTATACTCTATCCTATCCCATCCTCTATCCTATCCTATCCTCTATTCTATACTATCCTCTATCCTATAATATCCTCTATCCTATCCTATCCTCTATCCTATAGTATCCTCTATCCTATCCCATCCTCTATCCTATCCTATACTCTACCGTATACTATCTTCTATCCTATCCTATCCTCTAGCCTCTAATATCCACTATTCTATCCAATCCTCTATCCTAACCTATCCTCTATCCTATCCTATCCTCTATCCTTTTATATCCTCTATCCAATCCTATCCTCTATAATATCATATCCTCTATCATATCCTATCCTCAATCCTATCCTATCCTCTAGCCTCTAATATCCACTATTCTATCCAATCCTCTATCCTAACCTATCCTCTATCCTATCCTATCCTCTATCCTTTTATATCCTCTATCCAATCCTATCCTCTATCCTATCCAATCCCCTATCCTATCCCCTATCCTATCCTATCCTGTATCCTATCCAATCCCCCATCCTATCCTCTATCCTATCCTATCCTCTATCCTATACTATCCTCTATCCTATCCTATCCTCTATCCTATCCTATCCTATCCTCTATCCTATCCTATCCTCTATCCTATCCTATCCTCAATCCTATGATATCCTCTATCGTATCCTATCCTCCATCGTATCCTCTATCCTATCCTATCCTCTATGCTATCCAATCCTCTATTGTATCCTTTATCCTATACTGTCCTCAATCCTATGATATCCTCTATCGTATCCTATCCTCTATCGCATCCTCTATCCTATCCTATCCTCTATCCTATCCTGTACTCTATCCTATTCTATCCTATCCTCTATCCTATCCTTTCCTCAATCCTATCCCATCCTCTACCCTATCCTATCCTCTATCTTATCCTATCCTCTATCCAATCCAATCCTATATCGTATCCTATCCGCTATCCTATATTATTCCTTATCCTATAATATCCCCTATCCTATGCAATCCTCTATAATATCGTATCCTCTATCCTACCCTATCCTCTATCGTATCCTATCCTCTATCCTATCCTATCCTCTATCCTATCCGATCCTATATCGTATCCTATCCGCTATCCTATCTTATTCCTTATCCTATAATATCCCCTATCCTATCCAATCCTCTATAATATCGTATCCTCTATCCTACCCTATCCTCTATTGTATCCTATCCTCTATCCTATCCTATCCTCAATCTTATCCCATCCTCTACCCTATCCTATCCTCTATCGTCTCCTATCCTCTATCCTATCCTATCCTCTATCGTCTCCTGTCCTCTATCCTATCCAATCCCCTATCCTATCCCCTATCGTCTCATATCCTCTGTCCTATCCAATCCCCTATCCGATCCTCAATCCTATCCTATCCTCTATCCTATCCTATTCTGTATCCTATCCTATCCTCTATCCTACCCTATCCTCTATCGTATCCTATCCTCTATCCTATCCTATCCTCTATCCTATCCGATCCTATATCGTATCCTATCCGCTATCCTATCTTATTCCTTATCCTATAATATCCCCTATCCTATCCAATCCTCTATAATATCGTATCCTCTATCCTACCCTATCCTCTATTGTATCCTATCCTCTATCCTATCCTATCCTCTATCCTATCCTATCCTCAATCTTATCCCATCCTCTATCCTATCCTATCCTCTATTCTATACTATCCTCTATCCTATAATATCCTCTATCCTATCCTATCCTCTATCCTATAGTATCCTCTATCCTATCCCATCCTCTATCCTATCCTATACTCTACCGTATACTATCTTCTATCCTATCCTATCCTCTAGCCTCTAATATCCACTATTCTATCCAATCCTCTATCCTAACCTATCCTCTATCCTATCCTATCCTCTATCCTTTTATATCCTCTATCCAATCCTATCCTCTATAATATCATATCCTCTATCATATCCTATCCTCAATCCTATCCTATCCTCTAGCCTCTAATATCCACTATTCTATCCAATCCTCTATCCTAACCTATCCTCTATCCTATCCTATCCTCTATCCTTTTATATCCTCTATCCAATCCTATCCTCTATCCTATCCAATCCCCTATCCTATCCCCTATCCTATCCTATCCTGTATCCTATCCAATCCCCCATCCTATCCTCTATCCTATCCTATCCTCTATCCTATCCTATCCTCTATCCTCTCCTAACCTCTATCCTATCCTATCCTCTATCCTATCCTATCCTCTATCCTATCCTATCCTCTATCCTATCCTATCCTCTATCCTATACTATCCTCTATCCTATCCTATCCTCTATCCTATCCTATCGTATCCTCTATCCTATCCTATCCTCTATCCTATCCTATCCTCAATCCTATGATATCCTCTATCGTATCCTATCCTCTATCGCATCCTCTATCCTGTCCTATCCTCTATCCTATCCTGTACTCTATCCTATTCTATCCTATCCTCTATCCTATCCTTTCCTCAATCCTATCCCATCCTCTACCCTATCCTATCCTCTATCCTATCCTATCCTCTATCCAATCCAATCCTATATCGTATCCTATCCGCTATCCTATATTATTCCTTATCCTATAATATCCCCAATCCTATGCAATCCTCTATAATATCGTATCCTCTATCCTACCCTATCCTCTATCGTATCCTATCCTCTATCCTATCCTATCCTCTATCCTATCCGATCCTATATCGTATCCTATCCGCTATCCTATCTTATTCCTTATCCTATAATATCCCCTATCCTATCCAATCCTCTATAATATCGTATCCTCTATCCTACCCTATCCTCTATTGTATCCTATCCTCTATCCTATCCTATCCTCTATCCTATCCTATCCTCAATCTTATCCCATCCTCTACCCTATCCTATCCTCTATCGTCTCCTATCCTCTATCCTATCCTATCCTCTATCGTCTCCTGTCCTCTATCCTATCCAATCCCCTATCCTATCCCCTATCGTCTCATATCCTCTGTCCTATCCAATCCCCTATCCGATCCTCAATCCTATCCTATCCTCTATCCTATCCTATTCTGTATCCTATCCTATCCTCTATCCGATCCTATCCTCTATCCTATCCTATCCTCTATCCTATACTATCCTCTATCCTATCCAATCCCCTATGCTATCCTCTATCCGATCCTATGGTCTATCCTATCCTCTATCCTATCCTGTCCTCTATCCGATCCTATGGTCTATCCTATCCTCTATCCTATCCTGTCCTCTATCCTATCCTATACTCTATCCTATACTATCCTCTATCCTATCCTATCCTCTATCCTATAATATCCTCTATTCTATCCAATCCTTAATCCTATCCAATCCTCTATCGTATCCTCTATCCTATCCTCTATCCTAACCTATCCTCAATCCTACCCTATACCCTATCCTATCCGATCCTCTAACCTATCCTATCATCTATCCTATAGTATCCTCTATCCTATCCAATCCTCCATCCTATCCTATATCCTATCCTCTATCCTCTATCCTATCCCATCCTCTATTCTATCGTATACTCTATCCTATCCCATCCTCTATCCTATCCTATCCTCTATTCTATACTATCCTCTATCCTATAATATCCTCTATCCTATCCTATCCTCTATCCTATAGTATCCTCTATCCTATCCCATCCTCTATCCTATCCTATACTCTACCGTATACTATCTTCTATCCTATCCTATCCTCTAGCCTCTAATATCCACAATTCTATCCAATCCTCTATCCTAACCTATCCTCTATTCTATCCTACCCTCTATCCTTTTATATCCTGTATCCAATCCTATCCTCTATCCTATCCAATCCCCTATCCTATCCTCTATCCTATCCTATACTCTATCCTATCTTCTATCCTATCCAATCCCCTATCCTATCCTCTATCGTCTCCTATCCTCTATCCTATCCTATCCTCTATCGTCTCCTGTCCTCTATCCTATCCAATCCCCTATCCTATCCTCTATCGTCTCATATCCTCCATCCCATCCAATCCCCTATCCGATCCTCAATCCTATCCTATCCTCTATCCTATCCTATTCTCTATCCTATCCTATCCTCTATCCGATCCTATCCTCTATCCTATCCTATCCTCTATCCTCTCCTATCCTCTATCCTATCCTATCCTCTATCCTATCCCATCCTCCATCCTATACTATCCTCTAACCTATCCTGTCCTCTATCCTATCATATCGCCTATCATATCGTATCCTCTATCCTATCCCATCCTCTACCCTATAATATCCTCTATAATATCCTATTCTCTATCCTATCCTATCCTCTATCGTATCCTATCCTGTATAGTATCCAAATTCTACCGTATCCTCTATCCTATCCTATCCTCTATCCTATCCTATCCTCTATCCTATCCTATCCTCTATCCTATCCTATTCTTTATCCGATCCTATCCTCAACCCTATCCTATCCTTTATCTCATCTTATCCTCTATCCTATCCTATTCTCTATCATATCCTATCCTCTATCCTATCTTATCCTCAATCCTATCCTATCCTCTATCCTATCCTATCCTTTATCCTATAGTATCCTCTATCCTATCCCATCCTCTATCCTATCCTATACTCTACCCTATACTATCCTCTATCCTATCCTATCCTCTAGCCTCTAATATCCACTATTCCATCCAATCCTCTATCCTAACCTATCCTCTATCCTATCCTATCCTGTATCCTATCCAATCCCCCATCCTATCCTCTATCCTATCCTATATTTTATCCCATCCTATCCTCTGTCCTATCCTATTTTCTATCCTATCCTACCCTCTGTCCTATCCTATCCTCTATCCTATACTATCCTCTATCCTATCCTATCCTCTATCCTATCCTATCCTATCCTCTATCCTATCCTATCCTCTATCCTATCCTATCCTCAATCCTATGATATCCTCTATCGTATCCTATCCTCCATCGTATCCTCTATCCTATCCTATCCTCTATGCTATCCAATCCTCTATTGTATCCTTTATCCTATCCTGTCCTCAATCCTATGATATCCTCTATCGTATCCTATCCTCTATCGCATCCTCTATCCTATCCTATCCTCTATCCTATCCTGTACTCTATCCTATTCTATCCTATCCTCTATCCTATCCTTTCCTCAATCCTATCCCATCCTCTACCCTATCCTATCCTCTATCGTATCCTATCCTCTATCCAATCCAATCCTATATCGTATCCTATCCGCTATCCTATATTATTCCTTATCCTATAATATCCCCTATCCTATGCAATCCTCTATAATATCGTATCCTCTATCCTACCCTATCCTCTATCGTATCCTATCCTCTATCCTATCCTATCCTCTATCCTATCCGATCCTATATCGTATCCTATCCTCTATTCTATACTATCCTCTATAATATAATATCCTCTAACCTATCCTATCCTCTATCCTATAGTATCCTCTATCCTATCCCATCCTCTATCCTATCCTATACTCTACCGTATACTATCTTCTATCCTATCCTATCCTCTAGCCTGTAATATCCACTATTCTATCCAATCCTCTATCCTAACCTATCCTCTATCCTATCCTATCATCTATCCTTTTATATCCTCTATCCTATCCTATCCTCTATCCTATCCTATCCTCTATCCTATCCTATCCTCTATCCTATCCTATCCTCTATCCTATACTATCCTCTATCCTATCCTATCCTCTATCCTATCCTATCCTCTATCCTATCCTATCCTCTATCCTATCCTATCCTCTATCCTATCCTATCCTCCATCGTATCCTCTATCCTATCCTATCCTCTATGCTATCCAATCCTCTATTGTATCCTTTATCCTATCCTGTCCTCAATCCTATGATATCCTCTATCGTATCCTATCCTCTATCGCATCCTCTATCCTATCCTATCCTCTATCCTATCCTGTACTCTATCCTATTCTATCCTATCCTCTATCCTATCCTTTCCTCAATCCTATCCCATCCTCTACCCTATCCTATCCTCTATCGTCTCCTATCCTCTATCCTATCCTATCCTCTATCGTCTCCTGTCCTCTATCCTATCCAATCCCCTATCCTATCCTCTATCGTCTCATATCCTCTGTCCTATCCAATCCCCTATCCTATCCTCTATCCGATCCTATCCTCTATTATATCCTCTCCTCTATCCTATCCTATCCTCTATCCTATACTATCCTCTATCCTATCCAATCCCCTATGCTATCCTCTATCCGATCCTATGGTCTATCCTATCCTCTATCCTATCCTGTCCTCTATCCTATCCTATACTATCCTCTATCCTATCCTATCCTCTATCCTATAATATCCTCTATTCTATCCAATCCTTAATCCTATCCAATCCTCTATCGTATCCTCTATCCTATCCTCTATCCTAACCTATCCTCAATCCTACCCTATACCCTATCCTATCCGATCCTCTAACCTATCCTATCATCTATCCTACAGTATCCTCTATCCTATCCAATCCTCCTATCCTATCCTATATCCTATCCTCTATCCTCTATCCTATCCCATCCTCTATTCTATCGTATACTCTATCCTATCCCATCCTCTATCCTATCCTATCCTCTATTCTATACTATCCTCTATCCTATAATATCCTCTATCCTATCCTATCCTCTATCCTATAGTATCCTCTATCCTATCCCATCCTCTATCCTATCCTATACTCTACCGTATACTATCTTCTATCCTATCCTATCCTCTAGCCTCTAATATCCACTATTCTATCCAATCCTCTATCCTAACCTATCCTCTATCCTATCCTATCCTCTATCCTTTTATATCCTCTATCCAATCCTATCCTCTATCCTTTCCAATCCCCTATCCTATCCTCTATCCTATCCTATCCTGTATCCTATCCAATCCCCCATCCTATCCTCTATCCTATCCTATCCTCTATCCTATCCTATCCTCTATCCTCTAGTAACCTCTATCCTATCCTATCCTCTATCCTATCCTATCCTCTATCCTATCCTATCCTCTATCCTATCCTATCCTCAAACCTATCCTATCCTCTATCCTATCCTATTCTCTAACCTATCCTATCCTCTATCCTATCCTATCCTATCCTCTATTGTATCCTATCCCCTATCCTATCCTCTATCCTATCCCATCCTCAATCCTATCCTATACTGCATTATATCCTATCCTCTATCCTATCCTCAATCCTATCGTATCCTCTATACTATCCTATTTTCTACCCTCTAATATCCTCTATCCTATCCTATTCTCTATCCTATCCTATCCTCTATCCTATCCTATCCTCTACCCTCACCTATCCTCTATCCTATCCTATCCTCTATCCTATCCCATCCTCTATCCTATCCTATCCTCTATCCTATCCTATCCTCTATCCTATCCTATCCTCTATCCTATCCTATCCTCTATCCTATCCTATCCTGTATCCTATCCAATCCCCCATCCTATCCTCTATCCTATCCTATCCTCTATCCTATCCTACCCTCTATCCTATCCTATCCTCTATTCTATCCTATCCCCTATCCTATCCTCTATCCTATCCTATCCTCAATCCTATCCTATACTGCATTATATCCTATCCTCTATCCTATCCTCTATCATATCGTATCCTCTATCCTATCCTATCTTCTACCCTATAATATCCTCTATCCTATCCTATCTTCTATCCTATAATGTCCTCTATCCTATCCTATTCTCTATCCTATCCTATCCTCTATCCTATCCTATCCTCTACCCTATAATATCCTCTATAATATCCTATTCTCTATCCTATCATATTCTCCATCCTATCCTATCCTCTATTCTATCCTATCCCCTATCCTATCCTCTATCCTATCCTATCCTCAATCCTATCCTATACTGCATTATATCCTATCCTCTATCCTATCCTCTATCATATCGTATCGTCTATCCTATCCTATCATCTACCCTATAATATCCTCTATCCTATCCTATTCTCTATCCTATCCTATCCTCTATCCTATCCTATCCTCTACCCTATAATATCCTCTATAATATCCTATTCTCTATCCTATCCTATCCTCTATCCTATCCTATCCTGTATTCTATCCAAATTCTACCCTATCCTCTATCCAATCATATCCTCTATCCTATCCTCTATCCTATCCTATCCTCTATCCTATCGTATCCTCTATCCTATCCTATCCTCTATCCTATCCTATCCTCTATCCTATCCTATCCTCTATCCTATCCTATCCTGTATCCTATCCTATCTTCTATCCTATCCTGTCGTCAAACCTAACCTATCCTCTATCCTATAATATCCTCATCCCATCCTATACTCTATTCTATCCTCTACAGTATCATCCATGCTATCCTATCCACTACTCTATCCTATCCTCTATCCTATCCTGTCATCTATCCTATCATATCGCCTATCATATCGTATCCTCTATCCTATCCTATCCTCTACTCTATAATATCCTCTATAATATCCTATTCTCTATCCTATCCTATCCTCTATCCTATCCTGTCATCTATCCTATCATATCGCCTATCATATCCTATCCTATCCTATCCTCTACTCTATAATATCCTCTATAATATCCTATTCTCTATCCTATCCTATCCTCTATCCTATACTATCATCTATCCTATCCTATCCTCTGTCCTATCCTATCCTCTATCCTATCCTATCCTCTATCCTATCCTATCCTTAATCCTATCCTTTTCCCTATCCTATCCTACTATCTATCCAATCCTATACTATATCCTATCCAATCCCCTATCCTATCCTCCATCCTAACCTATCCTCTACCATATCGCATCCTCTATCCTATCCTAACCTCTATCCTATAATATTCTCAATCCTATCCTATTCACTAGCCTATCCTATTCTCTATCCTATCCTATCCTCAATCCTATCCTGTATCCTATCCAATCCTCTATCCTATCCTATCCTCTATCCTATCCTCTATCCTATCCTATCCTCAAACCTATCCTATCCTCTATCCTATCCTATTCTCTATCCTAACCTATCCTCTATCCTATCCTATCCTCTATTGTATCCTATCCCCTATCCTATCCTCTATCCTATCCCATCCTCAATCCTATCCTATACTGCATTATATCCTATCCTCTATCCTATCCTCAATCCTATCGTATCCTCTATACTATCCTATTTTCTACCCTATAATATCCTCTATCCTATCCTATTCTCTATCCTATCCTATCCTCTATCCTATCCTATCCTCTATCCTCTCCTCTCCTCTATCCTATCCTATCCTCTATCCTATCCCATCCTCTATCCTATCCTATCCTCTATCCTATCCTATCCTCTATCCTATCCTATCCTCTATCCTATCCTATCCTCCATCCTATGCTCTATCCTCAATCCTATCCTCTATCCTATCCTATCCTATCCTCTATCCTATCCTATCCTCTATCCTATCCTATCCTCTATCCAATCCTATCCTCTATCCTATCCTATCCTCTATGCTATCCTATCCTCTATCCTATCCTATCCTCTATCCTATCCTATCCTCTATCCTATCCTATCCTGTATCCTATCCAATCCCCCATCCTATCCTCTATCCTATCCTATCCTCTATCCTATCCTACCCTCTATCCTATCCTATCCTCTATCCTATCCTATCCTCTATCCTATCCTATCCTCTATCCTATCCTATCCTCTATCCAATCCTATCCTCTATCCTATCCTATCCTCTATGCTATCCTATCCTCTATCCTATCCTATTCTCTATCCTATTCTATCCTCTATCCTATCCTATCCTCTATCCTATCCTATCCTCTATTCTATCCTATCCCCTATCCTATACTCTATCCTATCCTATCCTCAATCCTATCCTATACTGCATTATATCCTATCCTCTATCCTATCCTCTATCATATCGTATCCTCTATCCTATCCTATCTTCTACCCTATAATATCCTCTATCCTATCCTATATTCTATCCTATAATGTCCTCTATCCTATCCTATTCTCTATCCTATCCTATCCTCTATCCTATCCTATCCTCTACCCTATAATATCCTCTATAATATCCTATTCTCTATCCTATCCTATCCTCTATCCTATCCTATCCTATCCTCTATCCTATACTATCCTCTATCCTATCCTATCCTCTATCCTATCCTATCCTCTATCCTATCCTATCCTCTATCCTATCCTATCATCTATCCTATTCTATCCTCTATCCTATCCTATCCTCTATAATATCGTATCCTCTATCCTATAATATCATCTATCCTATCCTATCCTCTACAATATCGTATCCTCTATCATTTATTATCCTCTTTCCCATAATATCATCTATCCTATCATATTCTCCATCCTATCCTATCCTCTATTCTATCCTATCCCCTATCCTATCCTCTATCCTATCCTATCCTCAATCCTATCCTATACTGCATTATATCCTATCCTCTATCCTATCCTCTATCATATCGTATCCTCTATCCTATCCTATCTCCTACCCTATAATATCCTCTATCCTATCCTATTCTCTATCCTATCCTATCCTCTATCCTATCCTATCCTCAATCCTATCCTATCCACTATACTATCCTATCCTCTATCCTATCCTGTCCTCTATCCTATCATATCGCCTATCATATCGTATCCTCTATCCTATACTATCTTCTACCCTATAATATCCTCTATAATATCCTATCCTCTATCCTATCCTATCCTCTATCCTATCCTATCCTCTATCCTATCCTATCCTCTATCCTATCCTATCATCTATCCTATCCTATCCTCTATCCAATCCTATCCTCAACCATATCCTATCCTTTAACTCATCCTATCCTCTATCCTATCCTATCCTCTATCCTATCCTATCCTCTATCCGATCCTATCCTCTATCCCATCCTATCCTTTTATCCTATCCTATCCTCTATCCTATCCTGTCGTCAAACCTAACCTATCCTCTATCCTATAATATCCTCATCCCATCCAATACTCTATTCTATCCTCTATACTATCATCCATGCTATCCTATCCACTATTCTATCCTATCCTCTATCCTATCCTGTCATCTATCCTATCATATCGCCTATCATATCCTATCCTATCCTATCCTCTACTCTATAATATCCTCTATAATATCCTATTCTCTATCCTATCCTATCCTCTATCCTATACTATCATCTATCCTATCCTATCCTCTGTCCTATCCTATCCTCTATCCTATCCTATTCTCTATCCTATCCTATCCTTAATCCTATCCTTTTCCCTATCCTATCCTACTATCTATCCAATCCTATACTATATCCTATCCAATCCCCTATCCTATCCTCCATCCTAACCTATCGTCTACCATATCGCATCCTCTATCCTATCCTAACCTCTATCCTATAATATTCTCAATCCTATCCTATTCACTAGCCTATCCTATTCTCTATCCTATCCTATCCTCAATCCTATCCTGTATCCTATCCAATCCTCTATCCTATCCTATCCTCTATCCTATCCTCTATCCTATCCTATCCTCAAACCTATCCTATCCTCTATCCTATCCTATCCACTATCCTATCCTATCCTCTATTGTATCCTATCCCCTATCCTATCCTCTATCCTATCCCATCCTCAATCCTATCCTATACTGCATTATATCCTATCCTCTATCCTATCCTCAATCCTATCGTATCCTCTATACTATCCTATTTTCTACCCTATAATATCCTCTATCCTATCCTATTCTCTATCCTATCCTATCCTCTATCCTATCCTATCCTCTATCCTCTCCTATCCTCTATCCTATCCTATCCTCTATCCTATCCCATCCTCTATCCTATCCTATCCTCTATCCTCTCCTATCCTCTATCCTATCCTATCCTCTATCCTATCCTATCCTCCATCCTATGCTCTATCCTCAATCCTATCCTCTATCCTATCCTATCCTATCCTCTATCCTATCCTATCCTCTATCCTATCCTATCCTCTATCCAATCCTATCCTCTATCCTATCCTATCCTCTATGCTATCCTATCCTCTATCCTATCCTATCCTCTATCCTATCCTATCCTCTATCCTATCCTATCCTGTATCCTATCCAATCCCCCATCCTATCCTCTATCCTATCCTATCCTCTATCCTATCCTACCCTCTATCCTATCCTATCCTCTATCCTATCCTATCCTCTATCCTATCCTATCCTCTATCCTATCCTATCCTCTATCCAATCCTATCCTCTATCCTATCCTATCCTCTATGCTATCCTATCCTCTATCCTATCCTATTCTCTATCCTATTCTATCCTCTATCCTATCCTATCCTCTATCCTATCCTATCCTCTATTCTATCCTATCCCCTATCCTATACTCTATCCTATCCTATCCTCAATCCTATCCTATACTGCATTATATCCTATCCTCTATCCTATCCTCTATCATATCGTATCCTCTATCCTATCCTATCTTCTACCCTATAATATCCTCTATCCTATCCTATCTTCTATCCTATTCTATCCTCTATCCTATCCTATTCTCTATCCTATCCTATCCTCTATCCTATCCTATCCTCTACCCTATAATATCCTCTATAATATCCTATTCTCTATCCTATCCTATCCTCTATCCTATCCTATCCTGTATTCTATCCAAATTCTACCCTATCTTCTATCCAATCATATCCTCTATCCTATCCTCTATCCTATCCTATCCTCTATCCTATCCTATCCTCTATCCTATCCTATCCTCTATCCTATGCTATCCTCTATCCTATCCTATCCTCTATCCTATCCTATCTTCTATCCTATCCTGTTGTCAAACCTAACCTATCCTCTATCCTACAATATCCTCATCCCATCCTATACTCTATTCTATCCTCTATAGTATCATCCATGCTATCCTATCCACTATTCTATCCTATCCTCTATCCTATCCTGTCATCTATCCTATCATATCGCCTATCATATCGTATCCTCTATCCTATCCTATCCTCTACTCTATAATATCCTCTATAATATCCTATTCTCTATCCTATCCCATCCTATCCTCTATCCTATCCTATCCTCAATCCTATCCTATCCTTTATCTCATCCTATCCTCTATGCTATCTATCCTCTATCCTATCCTATCCTCTATCCTATCCTATCCACTATACTATCCTATCCTCTATCCTATCCTGTCCTCTATCCTATCATATCGCCTATCATATCGTATCCTCTATCCTATACTATCTTCTACCCTATAATATCCTCTATAATATCCTATCCTCTATCCTATCCTATCCTCTATCCTATCCTATCCTCTATCCTATCCTATCCTCTATCCTATCCTATCATCTATCCTATCCTATCCTCTATCCAATCCTATCCTCAACCATATCCTATCCTTTAACTCATCCTATCCTCTATCCTATCCTATCCTCTATCCTATCCTCTATCCGATCCTATCCTCTATCCTATCCTATCCTCTATCCTATCCTATCCACTAATCTATCCTATCCTCTATCCTATCCTATCCTCTATCCTATCCTATCCTCTATCCTATCCTATCCTCTATCCTATCCTATCCTCTATCCTATCCTATCCTCTATCCTATCCTATCCTCTATCCTATCCTATCCTATCCTCTATCCTATCCTATCCTCAATCCTATCCTATCCTTTATCTCATCCTATCCTCTATGCTATCTATCCTATATCCTATCCTATCCTCTATCCTATCCTATCCACTATACTATCCTATCCTCTATCCTATCCTGTCCTCTATCCTATCATATCGCCTATCATATCGTATCCTCTATCCTATACTATCTTCTACCCTATAATATCCTCTATAATATCCTATCCTCTATCCTATCCTATCCTCTATCCTATCCTATCCTCTATCCTATCCTATCCTCTATCCTATCCTATCATCTATCCTATCCTATCCTCTATCCAATCCTATCCTCAACCATATCCTATCCTTTAACTCATCCTATCCTCTATCCTATCCTATCCTCTATCCTATCCTATCCTCTATCCGATCCTATCCTCTATCCCATCCTATCCTTTTATCCTATCCTATCCTCTATCCTATCCTGTCGTCAAACCTAACCTATCCTCTATCCTATAATATCCTCATCCCATCCAATACTCTATTCTATCCTCTATACTATCATCCATGCTATCCTATCCACTATTCTATCCTATCCACTATTCTATCCTATCCTCTATCCTATCCTATCCTCTATCCTATCCTATCATCTAACCTATTCTATCCTCTATCCTATCCTATCCTCTATAATATCGTATCCTCTATCCTATAATATCATCTATCCTATCCTATCCTCTACAATATCGTATCCTCTATCATATATTATCCTCTTTCCCATAATATCATCTATCCTATCATATTCTCCATCCTGTCCTATCCTCTATCCTACCCTATCCCCAATCCTATCCTATCCTCTATCCTATCCTATCCTCTATCCTATCCTATCCTCTATCATATCCTATCCTCTTTCCTATATTATCATCTATCCTATTCTATCCTCTATCCTATCCTATCCTCTATAATATCGTATCCTCTATCCTATAATATCATCTATCCTATCCTATCCTCTACAATATCGTATCCTCTATCATATATTATCCTCTTTCCCATAATATCATCTATCCTATCATATTCTCCATCCTATCCTATCCTCTATTCTATCCTATCCCCTATCCTATCCTCTATCCTATCCTATCCTCAATCCTATCCTATACTGCATTATATCCTATCCTCTATCCTATCCTCTATCATATCGTATCCTCTATCCTATCCTATCTTCTACCCTATAATATCCTCTATCCTATCCTATTCTCTATCCCATCCTATCCTCTATCCTATCCTATCCTCTACCCTATAATATCCTCTATAATATCCTATTCTCTATCCTATCCTATCCTCTATCCTATCCTATCCTGTATTCTATCCAAATGCTACCCTATCTTCTATCCAATCATATCCTCTATCCTATCCTCTATCCTATCCTATCCTCTATCCTATCCTATCCTCTATCCTCTCCTATCCTCTATCCTATGCTATCCTCTATCCTATCCTATCCTCTATCCTATCCTATCTTCTATCCTATCCTGTTGTCAAACCTAACCTATCCTCTATCCTACAATATCCTCATCCCATCCTATACTCTATTCTATCCTCTATAGTATCATCCATACTATCCTATCCACTATTCTATCCTATCCTCTATCCTATCCTGTCATCTATCCTATCATATCGCCTATCATATCGTATCCTCTATCCTATCCTATCCTCTACTCTATAATATCCTCTATAATATCCTATTCTCTATCCTATCCTATCCTATCCTCTATCCTATCCTATCCTCAATCCTATCCTATCCTTTATCTCATCCTATCCTCTATGCTATCTATCCTCTACCCTATCCTATCCTCTATCCTATCCTATCCACTATACTATCCTATCCTCTATCCTATCCTATCCTCTATCCTATCCTATCCTCTATCCTATCCTATCATCTATCCTATCCTATCCTCTATCCAATCCTATCCTCAACCATATCCTATCCTTTAACTCATCCTATCCTCTATCCTATCCTATCCTCTATCCTATCCTATCCTCTATCCGATCCTATCCTCTATCCTATCCTATCCTCTATCCTATCCTATCCACTAATCTATCCTATCCTCTATCCTATCCTATCCTCTATCCTATCCTATCCTCTATCCTATCCTATCCTCTATCCTATCCTATCCTCTATCCTATCCTATCCTCTATCCTATCCTATCCTCTATCCTATCCTATCCTCTATCCTATCCTATCCTCTATCCAATCCTATCCTCAACCCTATCCTATCCTTTATCTCATCCTATCCTCTATCCTATCCTATCCTCTACCCTATAATATCCTCTATAATATCCTATTCTCTATCCTATCCTATCCTCTATCCTATCCTATCCTGTATTCTATCCAAATTCTACCCTATCCTCTATCCAATCATATCCTCTATCCTATCCTCTATCCTATCCTATCCTCTATCCTATCCTATCCTCTATCCTATCCTATCCTCTATCCTATCCTATCCTCTATCCTATCCTATCCTCTATCCTATCCTATCTTCTATCCTATCCTGTCGTCAAACCTAACCTATCCTCTATCCTATAATATCCTCATCCCATCCTATACTCTATTCTATCCTCTATAGTATCATCCATGCTATCCTATCCACTATTCTATCCTATCCTCTATCCTATCCTGTCATCTATCCTATCATATCGCCTATCATATCGTATCCTCTATCCTATCCTATCCTCTACTCTATAATATCCTCTATAATATCCTATTCTCTATCCTATCCTATCCTCTATCCTATCCTATCCTCTATCCTATCCTATCCTCAATCCTATCCTATCCTTTATCTCATCCTATCCTCTATGCTATCCTATCCTCAATCCTATCCTATCCTCTATCCTTTCCAATCCCCTATCCTATCCTCTGTTCCATCCTCTATCCTATCCTATCCTATCCCCTATACTATCCTATCCTATCCACTATCCTACCTTATCCTCAATCCTATTCTATCCTCTATCCTATCCTATCCTCTATCCTATCCTATCCTCTATCCTATCCTATCCCCTATCCTATCCTCTATCCTATCCTATCCTCTAACTTATCCTATCCTCTATCCTATCCTATCCTCTATAAGATCGTATTCTCTATAAGATCGTCTTCTGTATAATATCGTATCCTCCATCCTATCCTATCCTCTTTCCTATAATATCATCTATCCTATCCTATTCTCTATCCTATCCTATCCTCTATCGTATCCTATCCTCTATCCTATCCTATCCCCTATCCTATCCTCTATCCTATCCTATCCTCTATCCTATCCTATCCTCTATCCTATCCTGTCCTCTATCCTATCATATCGCCTATCATATCGTATCCTCTATCCTATCCTATCTTCTACCCTATAATATCCTCTATAATATCCTATCCTCTATCCTATCCTATCCTCTATCCTATCCTATCCTCTATCCTATTCAATCCTCTATCCTATCCTATCATCTATCCTGTCCTATCCTCTATGCAATCCTATCCTCAATCCTATCCTTTCCTCTATCCTATCCTATCCTCTATCCTATCCTATCCTCTATCCCATCCTATCCTCTATCCTATCGTATCCTCTATCCTATCCCATCCTCTATCCTATCCTATCCTCTATCCTATCCTATCCTATCCTCAATCCTATCGTATCCTCTATCCTATCCCATCCTGTATCCTATCCTATCCTCTATCCTATCGTATCCTCTATCCTATCCCATCCTGTATCCTATCCTATCCTCTATCCTATCGTATCCTATATCCTATCCCATCCTCTATCCTATCCTATCCTCTATCCTATCCTATCCTATCCTCAATCCTATCGTATCCTCTATCCTATCCCATCCTCTATCCTATCCTATCCTCTATCCTATCCTATCCTATCCTCAATCCTATTCTATCCTCTATCCTATCCTATCTTCAATCCTATCCTATCCTTTGTCTCATCCTTTCCTAAATCCTATCCTATCCTCTATCCTATCCAATCCTCTATCCTATAATATCCTCTATCCTATCCAATCCTCTATCCTATCCTCTATCCTATCCTACCCTCTATCGCATCCTATCCTCTATAAGATCATATTCTCTATCCTATCCTATCCTATCCTCTATAAGATCGTATTCTCTATAAGATCGTCTTCTGTATAATATCGTATCCTCCATCCTATCCTATCCTCTTTTTCTATAATATCATCTATCCTATCCTATTCTCTATCCTATCCTATCCCCTATCGTATCCTATCCTCTATCCTATCCTATCCCCTATCCTATCCTATCCTCTATCCTATCGTATCCTCTATCCTATGGTATCATCTATCCTATCCCATCCTCTATCCTATCCTATCCTCAATCCTATCCTATACTCCATTATATCCTATCCTCAATCCTATCCTATCCTCTATCCTATCCAATCCCTTATCCTATGCTCTATCGTATCCTATCCTCTATGCAATCCAATCCCCTATACTATCCTCTATCCTATCCTATCCTCTATCCTATCCTCAATCCTATCCTATCCTCTATACTATCTCTAACTTAACCTATCGTATATCCTATCCTATCCACTATCCTATCCTGTCCTCAATCCTATAATATCATCTATCCTATCCTATTCTGTATCCTATGCTATCCTATCCTCCATCGTATCCTATCCTCTATCCTATCCTATCCTCTATCCTATCCTATCCTCTATCGTATCCTATCCTCTATCCTATCGTATTCTCTATCCAATCCTCAATCCTATCCTATTCTCTATCCTATCCTATCCTCTATCCTATCCTATCCTCTATCCTATCGTATCCTCTATCCTATGGTATGATCTATCCTATCCCATCCTCTATCCTATCCTATCCTCAATCCTATCCAATGCTCCATCGTATCCTCTATCCTATCCTCTATCCTAACCTATCCTCAATCCTAACCTATACCCTATCCTACCCGATCCTCTAACCTATCCTATCATCTATCCTATCTTATCCTCTGTTTTATCCTATTTTCTATCCTATCCTATCCTCTATCCTATCCTATCCTATATCCTACAGTATCCCCTATCCTATCCTATCCTATCCTCTATCCTATCCTATCCTCTATCCTATCCAATCCTCTATCCTATCGTATCCTCTATCCTATCCCATCCTCTATCCTATCCTATCCTCTATCCTATCCTATCCTCAATCCTATCGTATCCTCTATCCAATCCTATCCTCAACCATATCCTATCCTTTAACTCATCCTATCCTCTATCCTATCCTATCCTCTATCCTATCCTATCCTCTATCCGATCCTATCCTCTATCCTATCCTATCCTCTATCCTATCCTATCCACTATTCTATCCTATCCTCTATCCTATCCTATCCTCTATCCTATCCTATCCTCTATCCTATCCTATCCTCTATCCTATCCTATCCTCTATCCTATCCTATCCTCTATCCAATCCTATCCTTAACCCTATCCTATCCTTTATCTCATCCTATCCTCTATCCTATCCTATCCTCTATCCTATCCTATAATCTATCCGAACCTATCCTCAACCCTATCCTATCCTTTATCTCATCCTATCCTCTATCCTATCCTGTCCTCTATCCTATCATTTCGCCTATCATATCGTTTCCTCTATCCTATCCTATCTTCTACCCTATAATATCCTCTATAATATCCTATTCTCTATCCTATTCTATCCTCTATCCTATCCTATCCTGTATAATATCCAAATTCTACCCCATCCTCTATCCTATCCTGTCCTCAAACCTAACCTATCCTCTATCCTATAATATCCTAATCGCATCCAATCCTCTATTCTATCCTCTATAATATCATCCATCCTATCCTATCCACTACGCTATCCTATCCTGTCCTCTATCCTATCCCATCGCCCATAATATCGTATCCTCCATCCTATCCTATCCTCTATCCTATACTGTCCACTATCCTATCCAATCCCCTATCCTATCCTATCATCAATCCTATCCTATACTGCATTATATCCTATCCTCTATCCTATCCTCTATCATATCGTATCCTCTATCCTATCCTATCCTCTACCCTATAATATCCTCAATCCTGTCCTATTCTCTATCCTATCCTATCCTCTATCCTATCCTATCCTGTATCCTATCCAAATTCTACCCTACCCTCTATCCTATCCTGTCTTCTATCCTATCCTATCCTCTATCCTATCTTATCCTCTATCCTATCCTATCCTCTATCCTATCCTATTCTTTATCCGATCCTATCCTCAACCCTATCCTATCCTTTATCTCATCCTATCATCTATCCTATCCTATCCTCTATCCTATCCTATACTCTATCCTATCCTATCCACTATACTATCCTGTCCTCTATCCTATCCTGTCCTCTATCCTATCATATCGCCTATCATATCGTATCCTCTGTCCTATCCCATCCTATACCCTATAATATCCTCTATAATATCCTATTCTCTATCCTATCCTATACTCTATCCTATCCTATCCTGTATAATATCCAAATTCTACCCTATCCTCTATCCTATCCTATCCTCTATCCTATCCTATCGTCTATCCTATCCTATCCTCAAACCTATCCCATCCTCATACCTATCCTATCCGCTATCCTATCCTTTCCTGTATCCTATAATATCCTCTATCCTATCCAATCCTCTATCCTATCCTCTATCCTATCCTATTCTTTATCCGATCCTATCCTCAACCCTATCCTATCCTTTATCTCATCCTATCCTCTATCCTATCCTCTATCCTATCCTATTCTTTATCCATTCCTATTCTTTATCCGATCCTATCCTCAACCCTATCCTATCCTTTATCTCATCCTATCCTCTATCCTATCCTATTCTCTATCCTATCCTATCCTCTATCCTATCTTATCCTCAATCCTATCCTATCCTCTATCCTGTCCTATCCTCTATCCTACCCTATCCCCAATCCTATCCTATCCTCTATCCTATCCTATCCTCTATCCTATACTATCCTCTATCCTATCCTATCCTCTATCCTATAATATCCTCTATTCTATCCAATCCTTAATCCTATCCAATCCTCTATCGTATCCTCTATCCTATCCTCTATCCTAACTTACCCTCAATCCTACCCTATACCCTATCCTATCCGATCCTCTAACCTATCCTATCATCTATCCTATAGTATCCTCTATCCTAACCAATCCTCTATCCTATCCTATCCTCTATCCTATCCTATCTTCTATCCTATCCTGTCGTCAAACCTAACCTATCCTCTATCCTATAATATCCTCATCCCATCCTATACTCTATTCTATCCTCTATAGTATCATCCATGCTATCCTATCCACTATTCTATCCTATCCTCTATCCTATCCTGTCATCTATCCTATCATATCGCCTATCATATCGTATCCTCTATCCTATCCTATCCTCTACTCTATAATATCCTCTATAATATCCTATTCTCTATCCTATCCTATCCTCTATCCTATCCTATCCTCTATCCTATCCTATCCTCAATCCTATCCTATCCTTTATCTCATCCTATCCTCTATGCTATCCTATCCTCAATCCTATCCTATCCTCTATCCTATCCAATCCCCTATCCTATCCTCTGTTCCATCCTCTATCCTATCCTATCCTATCCCCTATACTATCCTATCCTATCCACTATCCTACCTTATCCTCAATCCTATTCTATCCTCTATCCTATCCTATCCTCTATCCTATCCTATCCTCTATCCTATCCTATCCCCTATCCTATCCTCTAACTTATCCTATCCTCTATCCTATCCTATCCTCTATAAGATCGTATTCTCTATAAGATCGTCTTCTGTATAATATCGTATCCTCCATCCTATCCTATCCTCTTTCCTATAATATCATCTATCCTATCCTATTCTCTATCCTATCCTATCCTCTATCGTATCCTATCCTCTATCCTATCCTATCCCCTATCCTATCCTCTATCCTATCCTATCCTCTATCCTATCCTATCCTCTATCCTATCCTATCCTCTATCCTATTCTATCCTCTATCCTATCCTATCCTCTATCCTATCCTATCCTCTATCCTATCCTATCCACTATCCTATCCAAATTCTACCCTATTCTCTATCCTATCCTATCCTCTATCCTATCCTATCCTCTATCCTATCCTATCATCTATCCTGTCCTATCCTCTATCCAATCCTATCCTCTATCCTATCCTATCCTCCATCCTATCCTATCATCTATCATGTCCTATCCTCTATCCAATCCTATCCTCAATCCTATGCTTTCCTCTATCCTATCCTATCCTCTATCCTATCCTATCCTCTATCCCATCCTATCCTCTATCCTATCGTATCCTCTATCCTATCCCATCCTCTATCCTATCCTATCCTCTATCCTATCCTATCCTATCCTCAATCCTATCGTATCCTCTATCCTATCCCATCCTGTATCCTATCCTATCCTCTATCCTATCGTATCCTCTATCCTATCCCATCCTGTATCCTATCCTATCCTCTATCCTATAGTATCCTATATCCTATCCCATCCTCTATCCTATCCTATCCTCTATCCTATCCTATCCTATCCTCAATCCTATCGTATCCCCTATCCTATCCCATCCTCTATCCTATCCTATCCTCTATCCTATCCTATCCTATCCTCAATCCTATCCTATCCTCTATCCTATCCTATCTTCAATCCTATCCTATCCTTTATCTCATCCTTTCCTAAATCCTATCCTATCCTCTATCCTATCCAATCCTCTATCCTATAATATCCTCTATCCTATCCAATCCTCTATCCTATCCTCTATCCTATCCTCTATCCTATCCTACCCTCTATCGCATCCTATCCTCTATAAGATCCTATTCTCTATCCTATCCTATCCTATCCTCTATCCTATCCTATCCTCTATAAGATCGTATTCTCTATAAGATCGTCTTCTGTATAATATCGTATCCTCCATCCTATCCTATCCTCTTTTTCTATAATATCATCTATCCTATCCTATTCTCTATCCTATCCTATCCCCTATCGTATCCTATCCTCTATCCTATCCTATCCCCTATCCTATCCTATCCTCTATCCTATCGTATCCTCTATCCTATGGTATCATCTATCCTATCCCATCCTCTATCCTATCCTATCCTCAATCCTATCCTATACTCCATTATATCCTATCCTCAATCCTATCCTATCCTCTATCCTATCCAATCCCTTATCCTATGCTCTATCGTATCCTATCCTCTATGCAATCCAATCCCCTATACTATCCTCTATCCTATCCTATCCTCTATCCTATCCTCAATCCTATCCTATCCTCTATACTATCTCTAACTTAACCTATCGTATATCCTATCCTATCCACTATCCTATCCTGTCCTCAATCCTATAATATCATCTATCCTATCCTATTCTGTATCCTATGCTATCCTATCCTCCATCGTATCCTATCCTCTATCCTATCCTATCCTCTATCCTATCCTATCCTCTATCGTATCCTATCCTCTATCCTATCGTATTCTCTATCCAATCCTCAATCCTATCCTATTCTCTATCCTATCCTATCCTCTATCCTATCCTATCCTCTATCCTATCGTATCCTCTATCCTATGGTATGATCTATCCTATCCCATCCTCTATCCTATCCTATCCTCAATCCTATCCAATGCTCCATCGTATCCTCTATCCTATCCTCTATCCTAACCTATCCTCAATCCTAACCTATACCCTATCCTATCCGATCCTCTAACCTATCCTATCATCTATCCTATCCTATCCTCTGTTTTATCCTATTTTCTATCCTATCCTATCCTCTATCCTATCCTATCCTATATCCTACAGTATCCCCTATCCTATCCTATCCTATCCTCTATCCTATCCTATCCTCTATCCTATCCAATCCTCTATCCTATCGTATCCTCTATCCTATCCCATCCTCTATCCTATCCTATCCTCTATCCTATCCTATCCTCAATCCTATCGTATCCTCTATCCAATCCTATCCTCAACCATATCCTATCCTTTAACTCATCCTATCCTCTATCCTATCCTATCCTCTATCCTATCCTATCCTCTATCCGATCCTATCCTCTATCCTATCCTATCCTCTATCCTATCCTATCCTCTATCCAATCCTATCCTCAACCCTATCCTATCATCTATCCTGTCCTATCCTCTATCCAATCCTATCCTCAATCCTATCCTTTCCTCTATCCTATCCTATCCTCTATCCTATCCTATCCTCTATCCCATCCTATCCTCTATCCTATCGTATCCTCTATCCTATCCCATCCTCTATCCTATCCTATCCTCTATCCTATCCTATCCTATCCTCAATCCTATCGTATCCTCTATCCTATCCCATCCTGTATCCTATCCTATCCTCTATCCTATCGTATCCTCTATCCTATCCCATCCTGTATCCTATCCTATCCTCTATCCTATAGTATCCTATATCCTATCCCATCCTCTATCCTATCCTATCCTCTATCCTATCCTATCCTATCCTCAATCCTATCGTATCCCCTATCCTATCCCATCCTCTATCCTATCCTATCCTCTATCCTATCCTATCCTATCCTCAATCCTATCCTATCCTCTATCCTATCCTATCTTCAATCCTATCCTATCCTTTATCTCATCCTTTCCTAAATCCTATCCTATCCTCTATCCTATCCAATCCTCTATCCTATAATATCATCTATCCTATCCAATCCTCTATCCTATCCTCTATCCTATCCTCTATCCTATCCTACCCTCTATCGCATCCTATCCTCTATAAGATCCTATTCTCTATCCTATCCTATCCTATCCTCTATCCTATCCTATCCTCTATAAGATCGTATTCTCTATAAGATCGTCTTCTGTATAATATCGTATCCTCCATCCTATCCTATCCTCTTTTTCTATAATATCATCTATCCTATCCTATTCTCTATCCTATCCTATCCCCTATCGTATCCTATCCTCTATCCTATCCTATCCCCTATCCTATCATATCCTCTATCCTATCGTATCCTCTATCCTATGGTATCATCTATCCTATCCCATCCTCTATCCTATCCTATCCTCAATCCTATCCTATACTCCATTATATCCTATCCTCAATCCTATCCTATCCTCTATCCTATCCAATCCCTTATCCTATGCTCTATCGTATCCTATCCTCTATGCAATCCAATCCCCTATACTATCCTCTATCCTATCCTATCCTCTATCCTATCCTCAATCCTATCCTATCCTCTATACTATCTCTAACTTAACCTATCGTATATCCTATCCTATCCACTATCCTATCCTGTCCTCAATCCTATAATATCATCTATCCTATCCTATTCTGTATCCTATGCTATCCTATCCTCCATCGTATCCTATCCTCTATCCTATCCTATCCTCTATCCTATCCTATCCTCTATCGTATCCTATCCTCTATCCTATCGTATTCTCTATCCAATCCTCAATCCTATCCTATTCTCTATCCTATCCTATCCTCTATCCTATCCTATCCTCTATCCTATCGTATCCTCTATCCTATGGTATGATCTATCCTATCCCATCCTCTATCCTATCCTATCCTCAATCCTATCCAATGCTCCATCGTATCCTCTATCCTATCCTCTATCCTAACCTATCCTCAATCCTAACCTATACCCTATCCTATCCGATCCTCTAACCTATCCTATCATCTATCCTATCCTATCCTCTGTTTTATCCTATTTTCAATCCTATCCTATCCTCTATCCTATCCTATCCTATATCCTACAGTATCCCCTATCCTATCCTATCCTATCCTCTATCCTATCCTATCCTCTATCCTATCCAATCCTCTATCCTATCGTATCCTCTATCCTATCCCATCCTCTATCCTATCCTATCCTCTATCCTATCCTATCCTCAATCCTATCGTATCCTCTATCCAATCCTATCCTCAACCATATCCTATCCTTTAACTCATCCTATCCTCTATCCTATCCTATCCTCTATCCTATCCTATCCTCTATCCGATCCTATCCTCTATCCTATCCTATCCTCTATCCTATCCTATCCTCTATCCAATCCTATCCTCAACCCTATCCTATCCTTTATCCTATCCTATCCTCTAACCTATCCTATCCTCTATCCTATCCTATCCTCTATGATATCCTATCCTCAACCCTATCCTATCCTTTATCCTATCCTATCCTCTAACCTATCCAATCCTCTATCCTATCCTATCCTCTATCCTATCCTATCCTCAATCCTATCGTATCCTCTATCCAATCCTATCCTCAACCATATCCTATCCTTTAACTCATCCTATCCTCTATCCTATCCTATCCTCTATCCTATCCTATCCTCTATCCGATCCTATCCTCTATCCTATCCTATCCTCTATCCTATCCTATCCTCTATCCAATCCTATCCTCAACCCTATCCTATCCTCTATCCTATCCTATCCTCTATCCTATCCTATCCTCTATCCTATCCTATCCTCTATCCTATCCTCTATCCTATCCTCTATCCTATCCTCTATCCTATCGTCTATCCTATCCTATCCTCTATCCTATCCTATATCCCATCCTCTATCCTACCCTCTATCTTATACTCTACCCTATGCTATCCTCTATCCTATCCTATCCTCTATCCTATCCTTTCTTCTATCCTATCCTATCCTCTATCCTATCTTATCCTCTATCCTATCCTTTCTTCTATCCTATCCTATCCTCTATCCTATCCTATCCTCTATCCGATCCTCTATCCTATCCTATCCTGTATCCTATCCTATCCTCTATCCTATCCTATCCTCTATCCTCTCCTATCCTCTATCCTATCCTCTATTCTATCCTCTATCCTATCCTCTATCCTATCCTCTATCCTATCCTCTATCCTATCCTATCCTCTATCCTATCCTATATCCCATCCTCTATCCTACCCTCTATCTTATACTCTACCCTATCCTATCCTCTATCCTATCCTATCCTCTATCCTATCCTTTCTTCTATCCTATCCTATCCTCTATCCTATCCTATCCTCTATCCTATCCTTTCTTCTATCCTATCCTATCCTCTATCCTATCCTATCCTCTATCCGATCCTCTATCCTATCCTATCCTGTATCCTATCCTATCCTCTATCCTATCCTATCCTCTATCCTATCCTATCCTCTATCCTATCCTATCCTCTATCCTACCCTATCCTGTATCCTATCCTATCCTCTATGCTATCCTATCATCTATCCTATTTTATCCTCTATCCTATCCTCTATCCTATCCTCTATCCTATCCTATCCTCTATCCTATCCTATCCTCTATCCTATCCTTTCCTCAATCCTATTATATCCTCTATCCTATCCTATCCTCCATCCTATCCTATCCTGTATCCTATCCTATCCTCTATCCTATCCTATCCTCTATCCTATCCTCAATCCTATCCTATCCTCTATCCGATCCTCTATCCTATACTATCCTCTATCCTATCCTATCCTCTATCCTATCCTATCCTCTAACCTATCCTATCCTCTATCCTATCCTATCCTCTATGATATCCTATCCTCTATCCTATCCTTTATCATATCCAATCCTCTATCCTATCCCATCCTCTATCCTATCCTATCCTCTATCCTATCCTATCCTCTATCCTATCCTATCCTCTATCCTATCCTTTCCTCCATCCTATCCTCTGTCCTATCCTCTATCCTGTCCAATACTCTATCCTAACCTTTCCTCTATCCTATCCTATCCTCTATTCTATCCTTTCCTCTATCCTAATCTATCCTCTATCCTATCCTATGCTCTATCCTATCCTCTATCCTATCCTCTATCCTATCCTCTATCCTATCCTCTATCCTATCCTCTATCCTATCCTCTATCCTATCCTCTATCCTATCCTCTATCCTATCCTATCCTCTATCCTATCCTATATCCCATCCTCTATCCTACCCTCTATCCTATACTCTACCCTATCCTATCCTCTATCCTATCCTATCCTCTATCCTATCCTTTCTTCTATCCTATCCTATCCTCTATCCTATCCTGTCCTCTATCCTATCCTATCCTCTATCCTATCCTATCCTCTATCCTATCCTATCCTCTATCCTATCCTATCCTCTATCCGATCCTCTATCCGATCCTATCCTGTATCCTATCCTATCCTCTATCAGATCCTCTATCCTATCCTATCATCTATCGTATCCTCTATCGTATCCTATCCTCTATCCTATCATATCCTCTATCCTATCCTATACTCTATCCTATCCTATCCTCTATCCGATCCTCTATCCTATCCTATCCTCTATCCTATTCTATCCTCTATCCTATCCTATCCTCTATCCTATCCTCAATCCTATCCTATCCTCTATCCTATCCTATCCTCTATCCTATCCTATCCTCTATCCTATCCTATCCTCTATCCTATCCTTTCCTCAATCCTATTATATCCTCTATCCAATTGTATCCTCTATCCTATCCTATCCTCTAACCCTCCTTATTCTCTATCCTATCCTATCTTGTATCCTATCCTCTATCCTATCCTATCCTCTATCCCATCCTATCCTATCCTCTATCCTATCCTATCCTGTACCCTATCCTATCCTCTATCCTATCCTATCCTCTATGCTATCCTATCCTCTATCCTATCCTATCCTCTATCCTGTCCTATACTCTATCCTATCCTTTCCTCTATCCTATCCTATCATCTAACCCGTCCTGTCCTCAATCCTATCCTATACTGTATTATATACTATCCTCTATCCTATCCTATCCTCAATCCTATCCTATCCTCTATCCTCTATTCTATCCTATCCTCTATCCTATACTATCCTCTATCCTATCCTATCCTCTATCCTATCCTATCCTCTATCCTATCCTCTATCGTATCCTATCCTCTATCCTATCCTCTATCGTATCCTATCCTCTATCCTATCCTATCCTCCATCCTATCCTTTCCTCTATCCTATCCTATCCTCTATCCTATCCTGTCCTCTATCCTATCCTTTCTTCTATCCTATCCTATCCTCTATCCTATCCTATCCTCTGTCCGATCCTCTATCCTATCCTATCCTGTATCCTATCCTATCCTCTATCCTATCCTATCCTCTATCCTATACTATCCTCTATCCTATCCTATCCTCTATCCTATCCTATCCTCTATCCTATCCTATCATCTATCCTATTTTATCCTCTATCCTATCCTCTATCCTATCCTCTATCCTATCCTATCCTCTATCCTATCCTATCCTCTATCCTATCCTATCCTCTATCCTATCCTTTCCGCCATCCTACCCTATCCTCTATTCTATCCTATCCTCTATCCTATACTATCCTGTATCCTATCCTATCCTCTATCCTATCCTATCCTCTATCCTATCCTCAATCCTATCCTATCCTCTATCCTGTCCTATACTCGATCCTATCCTTTCCTCCATCCTATCCTCAATCCTATCCTCTATCCTGTCCAATACTCTATCCTATCCTTTCCACTATCCTATACTATCCTCTATCCTATCCTATCCTCTATCCTATCCTATCTTCTATCCTATCCTATCCTCTATATTATCCTATCCTCTATTCTATCCTATCCTCTATCCTATCCTCTATCCTACCCTCTATCCTATCCTCTATCCTATCCTCTATCCTATCCTCTATCCTATCCTCTATCCTATCCTCTATCCTATCCTCTATCCTATCCTCTATCCTATCCTTTCCTATTTTCTTTCCTATCCTATCCTCCATCCTATCCTATCCTCTATTCTATCCTATCCTCTATCCTATACTATTCTGTATCCTATCCTATCCTCTATCCTATCCTATCCTCTATCCTATCCTCAATCCTATCCTATCCTCTATCCGATCCTCTATCCTATCCTATCCTCTATCCTATCCTGTCCTCTATCCTATCCTATCCTCTAACCTATCCTATCCTCTATCCTATCCTATCCTCTATGATATCCTATCCTCTATCCTATCCTTTATCATATCCAATCCTCTATCCTATCCTATCCTCAATCCTATCCTATCCTCTATCCTATCCTATCCTCTATCCTATCCTATCCTCTATCCTATCCTTTCCTCCATCCTATCCTCTATCCTATCCTCTATCCTGTCCAATACTCTATCCTAACCTTTCCTCTATCCTATCCTATCCTCTATCCTATCCTTTCCTCTATCCTAATCTATCCTCTATCCTATCCTATCCTCTATCCTATCCTCTATCCTATCCTCTATCCTATCCTCTATCCTATCCTCTATCCTATCCTCTATCCTATCCTCTATCCTATCCTCTTTCCTATCCTATCCTCTATCCTATCCTATATCCCATCCTCTATCCTACCCTCTATCTTATACTCTACCCTATCCTATCCTCTATCCTATCCTATCCTGTATCCTATCCTATCCTCTATCCTATCCTATCCTCTATCCTAACCTTTCCTCTATCCTATCCTATCCTCTATCCTATCCTATCCTCTATCCTATCCTATCCTCTATCCTATCCTATCCTCTATCCTATCCTATCCTCTATCCTATCCTATCATCTATCCTATTTTATCCTCTATCCTATCCTCTATCCTATCCTATCCTCTATCCTATCCTTTCCTCAATCCTATTATATCCTCTATCCTATCCTATCCTCCATCCTATCCTATCCTGTATCCTATCCTATCCTCTATCCTATCCTATCCTCTATCCTATCCTCAATCCTATCCTATCCTCTATCCGATCCTCTATCCTATGCTATCCTCTATCCTATCCTATCCTCTGTCCTATCCTATCCTCTAACCTATCCTATCCTCTATCCTATCCTATCCTCTATGATATCCTATCCTCTATCCTATCCTTTATCATATCCAATCCTCTATCCTATCCTATCCTCTATCCTATCCTATCCTCTATCCTATCATATCCTCTATCCAATTCTTTCCTCTATCCGATCCTCTATCCTATTCTATCCTCTATCCTATCCTATCCTCTATCCTATCCTATCCTCTATCCCATTCTACCCTCTATCCTATCCTATCCTCTATCCTATCCTATCCCCTATCCTATCCTATCCTCTATGCTATCCTATATCCTATCCGCTATCCTATCCTCTATCCTATCCTCTATCCTATCCTATCCTATCCTCTATCGTATCCTATCCTCTATCCTATCCTATCCTCCATCCTATCCTTTCCTCTATCCTATCCTATCCTCTATCCTATCCTGTCCTCTATCCTATCCTATCCTCTATCCTATCCTATCCTCTATCCTATCCTATCCTCTATCCTATCCTATCCTCTATCCTATCCTATCCTCTATGTTATCCTATCCTCTATTCTATCCTATCCTCTATCCTATCCTCTATCCTATCCTATCATCTATCCTATCCTATTCTCTATCCTATTAGATTCTCTATCCTATCCAATCCTCTATCCTATCCTCTATCCCATCCTCTATCCTATCCTATCCTCAATCCTATCCTATCCTCTATATTATCCTCTATCCTACCCGCTATCCTATCCTCTATCCTATCCTGTATCCTATCCTATCCTCTATCCTATCCTCTATCCTATCCTATCCTCTATCCTATCCTATCCTTTATCCTATCCTATCCTCTATCCTATCCTATCCTCTATCCTATCCTCTATCCTATCCTCTATCCTATCCTCTATCCTATCCTCTATCCTATCCTATCCTCTATCCTATCCTATCCTCTATCCTATCCTATCCTCTATCCTATCATATCCTCTATCCTATCCTATACTCTATCCTATCCTATCCTCTATCCGATCCTCTATCCTATCCTATCCTCTATCCTATTCTATCCTCTATCCTATCCTATCCTCTATCCTATCCTCAATCCTATCCTATCCTCTATCCTATCCTATCCTCTATCCTATCCTATCCTCTATCCTATCCTATCCTCTATCCTATCCTTTCCTCAATCCTATTATATCCTCTATCCAATTGTATCCTCTATCCTATCCTATCCTCTAACCCTCCTTATTCTCTATCCTATCCTATCTTGTATCCTATCCTCTATCCTATCCTATCCTCTATCCCATCCTATCCTATCCTCTATCCTATCCTATCCTGTACCCTATCCTATCCTCTATCCTATCCTATCCTCTATGCTATCCTATCCTCTATCCTATCCTATCCTCTATCCTGTCCTATACTCTATCCTATCCTTTCCTCTATCCTATCCTATCATCTAACCCGTCCTGTCCTCAATCCTATCCTATACTGTATTATATACTATCCTCTATCCTATCCTATCCTCAATCCTATCCTATCCTCTATCCTCTATTCTATCCTATCCTCTATCCTATACTATCCTCTATCCTATCCTATCCTCTATCCTATCCTATCCTCTATCCTATCCTCTATCGTATCCTATCCTCTATCCTATCCTCTATCGTATCCTATCCTCTATCCTATCCTATCCTCCATCCTATCCTTTCCTCTATCCTATCCTATCCTCTATCCTATCCTGTCCTCTATCCTATCCTTTCTTCTATCCTATCCTATCCTCTATCCTATCCTATCCTCTGTCCGATCCTCTATCCTATCCTATCCTGTATCCTATCCTATCCTCTATCCTATCCTATCCTCTATCCTATACTATCCTCTATCCTATCCTATCCTCTATCCTATCCTATCCTCTATCCTATCCTATCATCTATCCTATTTTATCCTCTATCCTATCCTCTATCCTATCCTCTATCCTATCCTATCCTCTATCCTATCCTATCCTCTATCCTATCCTATCCTCTATCCTATCCTTTCCGCCATCCTACCCTATCCTCTATTCTATCCTATCCTCTATCCTATGCTATCCTGTATCCTATCCTATCCTCTATCCTATCCTATCCTCTATCCTATCCTCAATCCTATCCTATCCTCTATCCTGTCCTATACTCGATCCTATCCTTTCCTCCATCCTATCCTCAATCCTATCCTCTATCCTGTCCAATACTCTATCCTATCCTTTCCACTATCCTATACTATCCTCTATCCTATCCTATCCTCTATCCTATCCTATCTTCTATCCTATCCTATCCTCTATATTATCCTATCCTCTATTCTATCCTATCCTCTATCCTATCCTCTATCCTACCCTCTATCCTATCCTCTATCCTATCCTCTATCCTATCCTCTATCCTATCCTCTATCCTATCCTCTATCCTATCCTCTATCCTATCCTCTATCCTATCCTATCCTATTTTCTATCCTATCCTATCCTCCATCCTATCCTATCCTCTATTCTATCCTATCCTCTATCCTATACTATTCTGTATCCTATCCTATCCTCTATCCTATCCTATCCTCTATCCTATCCTCAATCCTATCCTATCCTCTATCCGATCCTCTATCCTATCCTATCCTCTATCCTATCCTGTCCTCTATCCTATCCTATCCTCTAACCTATCCTATCCTCTATCCTATCCTATCCTCTATGATATCCTATCCTCTATCCTATCCTTTATCATATCCAATCCTCTATCCTATCCTATCCTCAATCCTATCCTATCCTCTATCCTATCCTATCCTCTATCCTATCCTATCCTCTATCCTATCCTTTCCTCCATCCTATCCTCTATCCTATCCTCTATCCTGTCCAATACTCTATCCTAACCTTTCCTCTATCCTATCCTATCCTCTATCCTATCCTTTCCTCTATCCTAATCTATCCTCTATCCTATCCTATCCTCTATCCTATCCTCTATCCTATCCTCTATCCTATCCTCTATCCTATCCTCTATCCTATCCTCTATCCTATCCTCTTTCCTATCCTATCCTCTATCCTATCCTATATCCCATCCTCTATCCTACCCTCTATCTTATACTCTACCCTATCCTATCCTCTATCCTATCCTATCCTGTATCCTATCCTATCCTCTATCCTATCCTATCCTCTATCCTAACCTTTCCTCTATCCTATCCTATCCTCTATCCTATCCTATCCTCTATCCTATCCTATCCTCTATCCTATCCTATCCTCTATCCTATCCTATCCTCTATCCTATCCTATCATCTATCCTATTTTATCCTCTATCCTATCCTCTATCCTATCCTATCCTCTATCCTATCCTTTCCTCAATCCTATTATATCCTCTATCCTATCCTATCCTCCATCCTATCCTATCCTGTATCCTATCCTATCCTCTATCCTATCCTATCCTCTATCCTATCCTCAATCCTATCCTATCCTCTATCCGATCCTCTATCCTATGCTATCCTCTATCCTATCCTATCCTCTATCCTATCCTATCCTCTAACCTATCCTATCCTCTATCCTATCCTATCCTCTATGATATCCTATCCTCTATCCTATCCTTTATCATATCCAATCCTCTATCCTATCCTATCCTCTATCCTATCCTATCCTCTATCCTATCATATCCTCTATCCAATTCTTTCCTCTATCCGATCCTCTATCCTATTCTATCCTCTATCCTATCCTATCCTCTATCCTATCCTATCCTCTATCCCATTCTACCCTCTATCCTATCCTATCCTCTATCCTATCCTATCCCCTATCCTATCCTATCCTCTATGCTATCCTATATCCTATCCGCTATCCTATCCTCTATCCTATCCTCTATCCTATCCTATCCTATCCTCTATCGTATCCTATCCTCTATCCTATCCTATCCTCCATCCTATCCTTTCCTCTATCCTATCCTATCCTCTATCCTATCCTGTCCTCTATCCTATCCTATCCTCTATCCTATCCTATCCTCTATCCTATCCTATCCTCTATCCTATCCTATCCTCTATCCTATCCTATCCTCTATGTTATCCTATCCTCTATTCTATCCTATCCTCTATCCTATCCTCTATCCTATCCTATCATCTATCCTATCCTATTCTCTATCCTATTAGATTCTCTATCCTATCCAATCCTCTATCCTATCCTCTATCCCATCCTCTATCCTATCCTATCCTCAATCCTATCCTATCCTCTATATTATCCTCTATCCTACCCGCTATCCTATCCTCTATCCTATCCTGTATCCTATCCTATCCTCTATCCTATCCTCTATCCTATCCTATCCTCTATCCTATCCTATCCTTTATCCTATCCTATCCTCTATCCTATCCTATCCTCTATCCTATCCTCTATCCTATCCTCTATCCTATCCTCTATCCTATCCTCTATCCTATCCTATCCTCTATCCTATCCTATCCTCTATCCTATCCTATCCTCTATCCTATCCTATCCTCTATCCTATTATATCCTCTATCCTATCCTATCCTCCATCCTATCCTATCCTCTATCCTATCCTATCCTCTATCCTATCCTATCCTCTATCCAATTCTATCCTCTATCCTATCCTATCCTCTATCCCTCCTTATCCTCTATCCTATCCTATCTTGTATCCTATCCTATCCTCTTTCCTATTTTATCCTCTATCCTATCCTCTGTCCTATCCTCCATCCTATCCTCTATCCTATCCTATATCCTATCCTATCCTCTATCCTATATTATCCTCTACCTTATCCTATCCTCTATCCTATCCAATTACCTATCCTATCCTCTATCCTATCCTTTCCTCTATCCTATCCTATCCTCTATCCGATCCTATCCTCTATCCGATCCTCTATCCTATCCTATCCTCTATCCTATCCTATCCTGTATCCTATCCTCAATCCTATCCTATCCTCTTTCCTAGCCTATCCTCTATCCTATCCTATCCTCTATCCTATCCTATCCTCTATCCTATCCTATCCTCTATCCTATCCTATCCTCTATCCTATCCTATCCTCTATCCTATTATATCCTCTATCCTATCCTATCCTCCATCCTATCCTATCCTCTATCCTATCCTATCCTCTATCCTATCCTATCCTCTATCCAATTCTATCCTCTATCCTATCCTATCCTCTATCCCTCCTTATCCTCTATCCTATCCTATCTTGTATCCTATCCTATCCTCTTTCCTATTTTATCCTCTATCCTATCCTCTATCCTATCCTCCATCCTATCCTCTATCCTATCCTCTATCCTATCCTATCCTCTATCCTATATTATCCTCTACCTTATCCTATCCTCTATCCTATCCAATTACCGATCCTATCCTCTATCCTATCCTTTCCTCTATCCTATCCTATCCTCTATCCGATCCTATCCTCTATCCGATCCTCTATCCTATCCTATCCTCTATCCTATCCTATCCTGTATCCTATCCTATCCTCTATCCTATCCTATCCTCTATCCTATCCTATCCTCTTTCCTATCCAATCCTCTATCCTATCCTATCCTATTTCCTATCCTATCCTCTATCCTATCCTATCCTCTATCCTATCCTATCGTCTATCCTATCCTATCCTCTATCCTATCCTATCCTCTATCCTATCCTATCCTCTATCCTATCCTATCCTCTATCCTATCCTATCCTCTATCCTATCCTATCCTCTATCCTATCCTATCCTCTATCCTATATTATCCTCTACCTTATCCTATCCTCTATCCTATCCAATTACCTATCCTACCTTTCCTCTATTACCTTTCCTCTATCCTATCCTATCCTCTATCCGATCCTATCCTCTATGCGATCCTCTATCCTATCCTATCCTCTATCCTATCCTATCCTGTATCCTATCCTCAATCCTATCCTATCCTCTATCCTATCCTATCCTCTATCCTATCCTATCCTCTATCCTATCCTATCCTCTATCCTATCCTATCCTCTATATTATCCTATCCTCTATTCTATCCTATCCTCTATCCTATCCTCTATCCTATCCTCTATCCCATTCTACCCTCTATCCTATCCTATCCTCTATCGTATCCTATCCCCTATCCTATCCTATCCTCTATGCTATCCTCTATCCTATCCGCTATCCTATCCTCTATCCTATCCTCTATCCTATCCTATCCTATCCTCTATCGTATCCTATCCTCTATCCTTTCCTATCCTCCATCCTATCCTTTCCTCTATCCTATCCTAACCTCTATCCTATCCTGTCCTCTATCCTATCCTATCCTCTTTCCTATCCTATCCTCTATATTATCCTATCCTCTATTCTATCCTATCCTCTATCCTATCCTCTATCCTATCCTCTATCCTATCCGATCCTCTATCCTATCCTATCCTCTATCCTATCCTATCCTGTATCCTATCCTCAATCCTATCCTATCCTCTTTCCTATCCTATCCTCTATCCTATCCTATCCTCTATCCTATCCTATCCTCTATCCTATCCTATCCTCTATCCTATCCTATCCTCTATCCTATTATATCCTCTATCCTATCCTATCCTCCATCCTATCCTATCCTCTATCCTATCCTATCCTCTATCCTATCCTATCCTCTATCCAATTCTATCCTCTATCCTATCCTATCCTCTATCCCTCCTTGTCCTCTATCCTATCCTATCTTGTATCCTATCCTATCCTCTTTCCTATTTTATCCTCTATCCTATCCTCTATCCTATCCTCCATCCTATCCTCTATCCTATCCTCTATCCTATCCTATCCTCTATCCTATATTATCCTCTACCTTATCCTATCCTCTATCCTATCCAATTACCGATCCTATCCTCTATCCTATCCTTTCCTCTATCCTATCCTATCCTCTATCCGATCCTATCCTCTATCCGATCCTCTATCCTATCCTATCCTCTATCCTATCCTATCCTGTATCCTATCCTATCCTCTATCCTATCCTATCCTCTATCCTATCCTATCCTCTTTCTTATCCTATCCTCTATCCTATCCTATCCTATTTCCTATCCTATCCTCTATCCTATCCTATCCTCTATCCTATCCTATCGTCTATCCTATCCTATCCTCTATCCTATCCTATCCTCTATCCTATCCTATCCTCTATCCTATCCTATCCTCTATCCTATCCTATCCTCTATCCTATCCTATCCTCTATCCTATATTATCCTCTACCTTATCCTATCCTCTATCCTATCCAATTACCTATCCTACCTTTCCTCTATTACCTTTCCTCTATCCTATCCTATCCTCTATCCGATCCTATCCTCTATGCGATCCTCTATCCTATCCTATCCTCTATCCTATCCTATCCTGTATCCTATCCTCAATCCTATCCTATCCTCTATCCTATCCTATCCTCTATCCTATCCTATCCTCTATCCTATCCTATCCTCTATCCTATCCTATCCTCTATATTATCCTATCCTCTATTCTATCCTATCCTCTATCCTATCCTCTATCCTATCCTCTATCCTATCCTATCCTCTATCCTATCCTATTCTCTATCCTATTAGATTCTCTATCCTATCCAATCCTCTATCCAATCCTCTATCCTATCCTCTATCCTATCCTATCCTCAATCCTATCCTATCCTCTATCCTATCCGCTATCCTATCCTCTATCCTATCCTGTATCCTATCCTATCCTCTATCCTATCCTATCCTCTATCCTATCCTCTATCCTATCCTCTATCCTATCCTCTATCCTATCCTATCCTCTATCCTATCCTATCCTCTATCCTATCCTATCCTCTATCCTATCCTATCCTCTATCCCATTCTACCCTCTATCCTATCCTATCCTCTATCCTATCCTATCCCCTATCCTATCCTATCCTCTATGCTATCCTCTATCCTATCCGCTATCCTATCCTCTATCCTATCCTCTATCCTATCCTATCCTATCCTCTATCGTATCCTATCCTCTATCCTATCCTATCCTCCATCCTATCCTTTCCTCTATCCTATCCTAACCTCTATCCTATCCTGTCCTCTATCCTATCCTATCCTCTTTCCTATCCTATCCTCTATCCTATCCAATCCTCTATCCTATCCTATCGTCTATCCTATCCTATCCTCTATCCGATCCTCTATCCTATTCTATCCTCTATCCTATCCTATCCTCTATCCTATCCTATCCTCTATCCCATTCTACCCTCTATCCTATCCTATCCTCTATCCTATCCTATCCCCTATCCTATCCTATCCTCTATGCTATCCTATATCCTATCCGCTATCCTATCCTCTATCCTATCCTCTATCCTATCCTATCCTATCCTCTATCGTATCCTATCCTCTATCCTATCCTATCCTCCATCCTATCCTTTCCTCTATCCTATCCTATCCTCTATCCTATCCTGTCCTCTATCCTATCCTATCCTCTATCCTATCCTATCCTCTATCCTATCCTATCCTCTATCCGATCCTCTATCCTATCCTATCCTGTATCCTATCCTATCCTCTATCAGATCCTCTATCCTATCCCATCATCTATCCGATCCTCTATGCTATCCTATCCTCTATCCTATACTATCCTCTATCCTATCCTATCCTCTATCCTATCCAATCACCTATCCGATCCTCTATCCTATCCTTTCCTCTATCCTATCCTATCTTCAATCCTATTCTATCCTCTATCCTATCCTATCCTCTATCCTATTCTATACTCTATCCTATCCTATCCGCTACCCAATCCTCTATCCTATCCTCTATCCTATCCTCTATCCTATCCACTATCGTATCCTATCCTCTATCCTATCCACTCCTATATCCTATCGTCTATCCAATCCAATCATCTATCCTATCCTATACTATCCTCTATCCTATCCTATCCTCTATCCTATCCTATCCTCTATCCTATCCTATCCTCTATCCTATCCTATCCTCTATCCTATCATATCCTCTATCCTATCCTATCCTCTATCCTATCCTATCCTCTATCCTATCCTATCCTCTATCCTATCCTATCCTCTATCCTATTATATCCTGTATCCTATCCTATCCTCTATCCTATCCTATCCTCTATCGTCTCCTGTCCTCTAGAATATACAATCCCCTATCCTATACTCTATCGTCTCCTATCCACTATCCGATACAATCCCCTATCCTATCCTCTATCTTCTCCTATTGTCTATCCTATCCAATCCCCTATCCTATCCTCTATCCGATCCTATCCTCTATCGTATCCTATACTCTATCCTATCCAATCCCCTATCCTATCCTCTATGCAATCCTATCCACTATCCTATACTATCCTCTATCCTATTCTATCCTCTATCCTATACTATCCTCTATCGTATCCTATCCTCTATCCTATCCAATCACCTATCCGATCCTCTATCCTATCCTTTCCTCTATTCTATCCTATCCTCAATCCTATCCTATCCTCTATCCTATCCTATCCTCTATCCTATCGTATCCTCTATCCTATCCTATCCTCTATCCTATCCTATCCGCTAACCTATCCTATCCTCTATTTTCTCCTGTCCTCTATCCTATCCTATCCTCTATCCTATCCAATCACCTATCCGATCCTCTATCCTATCCTCTATCCTATCCTATCCTCTACCCTATCCTATCCTCTATCCTATCCTGTCCTCTATCCTATCATATCCTCTATCCTATCCTATCCTCCATCCTATCCTATCCTCTATACTATCATATCCTATCCTCTATCCTATTCTATCCTCTATCCTATACTATCCTCTATCGTATCCTATCCTCTATCCTATCCAATCACCTATCCGATCCTCTATCCTATCCTTTCCTCTATTCTATCCTATCCTCAATCCTATCCTATCCTCTATCCTATCCTATCCTCTACCCTATCCTATCCTCTATCCTATCCTATCCTCTATCCTATCCTTTCCTCTATCCTATCCTATCCTCAATCCTATCCTATCTTCTATCCTATCCTATCCTCTATCCTATCCAATCCCCTATCCTATCCTCTATATTATCCTATCCTCTATCGTATCCTATCCTCTATCCTATCCAATCCTATATCCTATCCTATTAGCAATCCTATCCTATCCTCTCTCCTATCCTATCCTCTATCCTATCCTATCCTCTATCCTATCCAATCCTATATCCTATCCTATCCTCTATCCTATCCTATCCTCTATCCTATCCAATCACCTATCCGATCCTCTATCCTATCCTATCATCAATCCTATTCTATCCTCTATCCTATCTTATCCTCTATCCTATCCTATCCAATCACCTATCCGATCCTCTATCCAATCCTATACTCTATCCTATCCTATACGATCCTCTATCCTATCCTTTTCTCTATCCTATCCTATCCTCAATCCTATCCTATCCTCTATCCTATCCTATCCTCTATCCTATCCAATCCCCTATCCTATCCTCTATCCTATCCTATCCTCTACCCTATCCTATCATCTATCCTATACACTATCGTATCCTATCCTCTAACCTATCCAATCCTATATCCTATCCTCTATCCTATCCTATCCTCTATCCTATCCTTTCCTCTATCCTATCCAATCCCCTATCCTATCCTCTATCCGATCCTATCCTCTATCCTATCCAATCCTCTATAATATCGTATCCTCTATCCTATCCTATCCTATACTCTATCCTATCCAATCCTATATCCTATCCTATCCGCTATCCTATCCTATCCTCTATCGTATCCTATCCTCTATCCTATCCAATCCTATATCCTATCCTATCCGCTATCCTATCCCATCCTCTATCCTATCCTATCCTCTATCCTATCCTATCCTCTATCCTATCCTATCCTCAATAATATCCTATCCTCTATCCTATCCTATCCTCAATCATATCCTATCCTCTATCCTATCCTATCCTCTATCCTATCCTATCCTCTATCCTATCCTATCCTCTATCGTATCGTATCCTCTATCCTATCCTATCCTCTATCCTATCCAATCTCCTATCCTACCCTCTATCCTATCCTATCCAATCTCCTATCCTATCCTCTATCCTATCCTATCCTCTACCCTATCCTATCCTCTATCCTATCCTATCCTCTATCCTATCCTTTCCTCTATCCTATCCTATCCTCAATCCTATCCTCTATCCTATCCTATCCTCTCCTCTATCCTATCCAATCCCCTATCCTATCCTCTATCCTATCCTATCCTCTATCGTATCCTATCCTCTATCCTATCCAATCCTATATCCTATCCTATCCGCTATCCTATCCTATCCTCTCTCCTATCCTATCCTCTATCCTATCCTATCCTCTATCCTATCCAATCCTATATCCTATCCTATCCTCTATCCTATCCTATCCTCTATCCTATCCAATCACCTATCCGATCCTCTATCCTATCCTATCATCAATCCTATTCTATCCTCTATCCTATCTTATCCTCTATCCTATCCTATCCTCTATAATATCGTATCCTCTATCCAATCCTATACTCTATCCTATCCTATCCGATCCTCTATCCTATCCTTTTCTCTATCCTATCCTATCCTCAATCCTATCCTATCCTCTATCCTATCCTATCCTCTATCCTATCCAATCCCCTATCCTATCCTCTATCCTATCCTATCCTCTATCCTATCCTATCATCTATCCTATACACTATCGTATCCTATCCTCTAACCTATCCAATCCTATATCCTATCCTCTATCCTATCCTATCCTCTATCCTATAGTTTCCTCTATCCTATCCAATCCCCTATCCTATCCTCTATCCGATCCTATCCTCTATCCTATCCAATCCTCTATAATATCGTATCCTCTATCCTATCCTATCCTATACTCTATCCTATCCAATCCTATATCCTATCCTATCCGCTATCCTATCCTATCCTCTCTCCTATCCTATCCTCTATCCTATCCTATCCTCTATCCTATCCAATCCTATATCCTATCCTATCCTCTATCCTATCCTATCCTCTATCCTATCCTATCCTCTATCCGATCCTATCCTCTATCCTATCCTATCCTCTATAATATCGTATCCTCTATCCTATCCTATCCTATACTCTATCCTATCCAATCCCCTATCCTATCCTCCATCCTATCCTATCCTCTATCGTATCCTATCCTCTATCCTATCCAATCCCCTATCCTATCCTCCATCCTATCCTATCCTCTATCGTATCCTATCCTCTATCCTATCCAATCCCGTATGCTATCCAATCCCCTATTCTATCCTCTATCCTATCCTCTTCTTTATCCTATGCTCTATCCTATCCAATACCGTATCGTTTCCTCTATCCTATCCTATCCTCTATAATATCGTATCCTCTATCCTATCCTATACTCTATCCTATCCTATCCTATCCTCTATCCTATAATATCCTCTATCCTATACTATCCTCTATCCTATCCAATCACCTATCCTATCCTCTATCCTATCCTATCCTCTATCCTATCCAATCCCCTATCCTATCCTCTATCCTATCCTATCCTCTATCCTATCCTATCATCTATCCTATCCACTATCGTATCCTATCCTCTAACCTATCCAATCCTATATATTATCCTCTACCCTATCCTATCCTCTATCCTATCCTATCCTCTATCGTATCCTATCCTCTATCCTATCCAATCCCGTATGCTATCCAATCCCCTATCCTATCCTCTATCCTATCCTCTTCTTTATCCTATGCTCTATCCTATCCAATACCGTATCGTTTCCTCTATCCTATCCTATCCTCTATAATATCGTATCCTCTATCCTATCCTATACTCTATCCTATCCAATCACCTATCCGATCCTCTATCCTATCCTTTCCTCTATCCTATCCTATCCTCAATCCTATCCTATCCTCTATCCTATCCTATCCTCTATCCTATACTATCCTCTATCCTATCCTATCCTCTATCCTATCCTATCCTCTATCCTATCCTATCCTCTATCCTATCCTATCCTCTATCCTATCCAATCACCTATCCGATCCTCTATCCTATCCTTTCCTCTATCCTATCCTATCCTCAATCCTATCCTATCCTCTATCCTATCCTATCCTCTATCCTATCCAATCCCCTATCCTATCCTCTATCCTATCCTATCCTCTATCCTATCCTATCATCTATCCTATCCACTATCGTATCCTATCCTCTAACCTATCCAATCCTATATCCTATCCTCTAACCTATCCTATCCTCTATCCTATCCTATCCTCTATGCTATCCTATCCTCTATCCTATACTATCCTCTATCCTATCCTATCCTCTATCCTATACTATCCTCTATCCTATCCTATCCTCTATCCTATCCAATCACCTATCCGATCCTCTATCCTATCCTTTCCTCTATCCTATCCTATCATCAATCCTATTCTATCCTCTATCCTATCCTATCCTCTATAATATCGTATCCTCTATCCAATCCTATACTCTATCCTATCCTATCCTATCCTCTATCTTATAATATCCTCTATCCTATCCTATCCTCTATCCTATCCTATCCTCTATCCTATCCTATCCTCTATCCTATCCTATCCTCTATCCTATCCTATCCTCTATCCTATCCTATCCTCTATCCTATCCAATCACCTATCCGATCCTCTATCCTATCCTTTCCTCTATCCTATACTATCCTCAATCCTATCCTATCCTCTATCCTATCCTATCCTCTATCCTATCCAATCCCCTATCCGATCCTCTATCCTATCATATCCTCTATCCTATCCTATCCTCTATCCTATCCTATCCTCTATCCTATCCTATCCTCTATCCTATACTATCCTCTATCCTATAATATCCTCTATCCTATCCAATCACCTATCCGATCCTCTATCCTATCCTTTCCTCTATCCTATCCTATCCTCAATCCTATCCTATCCTATCCTCTATCCTATCCAATCCCCTATCCTATCCTCTATCCTATCCTATCCTCTATCCTATCCTATCATCTATCCTATCCACTATCGTATCCTATCCTCTAACCTATCCAATCCTATATCTTATCCTCTATCCTATCTTATCCTCTATCCTATCCTATCCTCTATCCTATCCTTTCCTCTATCCTATCCAATCCCCTATCCTATCCTCTATCCGATCCTATTCTCTATCCTATCCTATCCTCTATAATATCGTATCCTCTATCCTATCCAATCCCCTATCCTATCCTCCATCCTATCCTATCCTCTATCGTATCCTATCCTCTATCCTATCCAATCCCGTATGCTATCCAATCCCCTATCCTATCCTCTATCCTATCCTATTCTTTATCCTATGCTCTATCCTATCCAATACCCTATCGTTTCCTCTATCCTATCCTATCCTCTATAATATCGTATCCTCTATCCTATCCTATACTCTATCCTATCCTATCCTATCCTCTATCCTATAATATCCTCTATCCTATACTATCCTCTATCCTATCCTATCCTCTATCCTATCCAATCACCTATCCGATCCTCTATCCTATACTATCCTCTATCCTATCCTATCCTCTATCCTATCCTATCCTCAATCCTATCCTATCCTCTATCCTATCCTATCCTCTATCCTATACTATCCTCTATCCTATCCTATCCTCTATCCTATCCTATCCTCTATCCTATCCTATCCTCTATCCTATCCTATCCTCTATCCTATCCTATCCTCTATCCTATCCAATCACCTATCCGATCCTCTATCCTCTATCCTATCCTATCCTCTATAATATCGTATCCTCTATCCTATCCTATCCTATACTCTATCCTATCCAATCCCCTATCCTATCCTCCATCCTATCCTATCCTCTATCGTATCCTATCCTCTATCCTATCCAATCCCGTATGCTATCCAATCCCCTATTCTATCCTCTATCCTATCCTCTTCTTTATCCTATGCTCTATCCTATCCAATACCGTATCGTTTCCTCTATCCTATCCTATCCTCTATAATATCGTATCCTCTATCCTATCCTATACTCTATCCTATCCTATCCTATCCTCTATCCTATAATATCCTCTATCCTATACTATCCTCTATCCTATCCAATCACCTATCCTATCCTCTATCCTATCCTATCCTCTATCCTATCCAATCCCCTATCCTATCCTCTATCCTATCCTATCCTCTATCCTATCCTATCATCTATCCTATCCACTATCGTATCCTATCCTCTAACCTATCCAATCCCGTATGCTATCCAATCCCCTATCCTATCCTCTATCCTATCCTATTCTTTATCCTATGCTCTATCCTATCCAATACCCTATCGTTTCCTCTATCCTATCCTATCCTCTATAATGTCGTATCCTCTATCCTATCCTATACTCTATCCTATCCTATCCTATCCTCTATCCTATAATATCCTCTATCCTATACTATCCTCTATCCTATCCTATCCTCTATCCTATCCAATCACCTATCCGATCCTCTATCCTATCCTTTCCTCTATCCTATCCTATCCTCAATCCTATCCTATCCTCTATCCTATCCAATCCCCTATCCTATCCTCTATCCTATCCTATCCTCTATCGTATCCTATCCTCTATCCTCTATCCTATCCTATCCTGTATCCTATCCTTTCCTCTATCCTATCCAATCCCCTATCCTATCCTCTATCCGATCCTATCCTCTATCCTATCCTATCCTCTATAATATCGTATCCTCTATCCTATCCTATCCTATACTCTATCCTATCCAATCCCCTATCCTATCCTCCATCCTATCCTATCCTCTATCGTATCCTATCCTCTATCCTATCCAATCCCGTATGCTATCCAATCCCCTATCCTATCCTCTACCCTATCCTCTTCTTTATCCTATGCTCTATCCTATCCAATACCGTATCGTTTCCTCTATCCTATCCTATCCTCTATAATATCGTATCCTCTATCCTATCCTATACTCTATCCCATCCTATCCTATCCTCTATCCTATAATATCCTCTATCCTATACTATCCTCTATCCTATCCTATCCTCTATCCTATAATATCCTCTATCCTATACTATCCTCTATCCTATCCTATCCTCTATCCTATCCAATCACCTATCCGATCCTCTATCCTATCCTATCCTCTATCCTATACTATCCTCTATCCTATCCTATCCTCTATCCTATCCTTTCCTCTATCCTATCCAATCCCCTATCCTATCCTCTATCCGATCCTATCCTCTATCCTATCCTATCCTCTATAATATCGTATCCTCTATCCTATCCTATCCTATACTCTATCCTATCCAATCCCCTATCCTATCCTCCATCCTATCCTATAATCTATCCTATCCTATCCTCTATCCTATCCAATCCCCTATCCGATCCTCTATCCTATCATATCCTCTATCCTATCCTATCCTCTATCCTATCCTATCCTCTATCATATCCTATCCTCTATCCTATCCAATCCTATATCCTATCCTCTATCGTATCCTATCCTCTATCCTATCCTTTCCTCTATAATATCGTATCCTCTATCCTATCCTATCCTATACTCTATCCTATCCAATCCCCTATCCTATCCTCCATCCTATCCTATCCTCTATCGTATCCTATCCTCTATCCTATCCAATCCCGTATGCTATCCAATCCCCTATCCTATCCTCTATCCTATCCTATTCTTTATCCTATGCTCTATCCTATCCAATACCCTATCGTTTCCTCTATCCTATCCTATCCTCTATAATATCGTATCCTCTATCCTATACTATCCTCTATCCTATCCTATCCTCTATCCTATCCAATCACCTATCCGATCCTCTATCCTATCCTTTCCTCTATCCTATCCTATCCTCAATCCTATCCTATCCTCTATCCTATCCAATCCCCTATCCTATCCTCTATCCTATCCAATCCTCGATCGTATCCTATCCTCTATCCTCTATCCTATCCTATCCTGTATCCTATCCTATCCTCTATCATATCCTATCCTCTATGCTATCCTATCCTCTATCCTATACTATCCTGAATCCTATCCTATCCTCTATCCTATCCTATCCTCTATCCTATCCAATCACCTATCCGATCCTCTATCCTATCCTTTCCTCTATCTTATACTATCCTCAATCCTATCCTATCCTCTATCCTATCCTATCCTCTATCCTATCCAATCCCCTATCCGATCCTCTATCCTATCATATCCTCTATCCTATCCTATCCTCTATCCTATCCTATCCTCTATCCTATCCAATCCTATATCCTATCCTCTATCCTATCCTATCCTCTATCCTATCCTTTCCTCTATCCTATCCAATCCCCTATCCTATCCTCTATCCGATCCTATCCTCTATCCTATCCTATCCTCTATAATATCGTATCCTCTATCCTATCCTATCCTATACTCTATCCTATCCAATCCCCTATCCTATCCTCCATCCTATCCTATCCTCTATCGTATCCTATCCTCTATCCTATCCAATCCCGTATGCTATCCAATCCCCTATCCTATCCTCTATCCTATCCTATTCTTTATCCTATGCTCTATCCTATCCAATACCCTATCGTCTCCTCTATCCTATCCTATCCTCTATAATATCGTATCCTCTATCCTATCCTATACTCTATCCTATCCTATCCTATCCTCTATCCTATAATATCCTCTATCCTATACTATCCTCTATCCTATCCTATCCTCTATCCTATCCAATCACCTATCCGATCCTCTATCCTATCCTTTCCTCTATCCTATCCTATCCTCAAACCTATCCTATCCTCTATCCTATCCAATCCCCTATCCTATCCTCTATCCTATCCTATCCTCTATCGTATCCTATCCCCTATCCTCTATCCTATCCTATCCTGTATCCTATCCTATCCTCTATCATATCCTATCCTCTATGCTATCCTATCCTCTATCCTATACTATCCTCTATCCTATCCTATCCTCTATCCTATCCTATCCTCTATCGTATCCTATCCTCTATCCTATCCTATACTCTATCCTATCTTATACTCTATCCTATCCTATCCTCTATCCTATACTATCCTGAATCCTATCCTATCCTCTATCCTATCCTATCCTCTATCCGATCCTATCCTCTATCGTATCCTATACTCTATCCTATCCAATCCCCTATCCTATCCTCTATGCTATCCTGTTCACTATCCTATACTATCCTCTATCCTATCCTATCCTCTATCCTATCCTATCATCTATCCTATCCACTATCGTATCCTATCCTCTATCCTATCCAATCCTATATCCTATCCTCTATCCTATCCTATCCTCTATCCTATCCTCTATCCTATAATATTCTCTATCCTATCCTATCCTCTATCCTATCCTATCCTCTATCCTATCCTATCCTCTATCCTATCCTATCCTCTATCCTATCCTATCCTCTATCCTATCCTATCCTCTATCCTATCCTATCCTCTATCCTATCCTATCCTCTATCCTATCCTATCCTCTATAATATCCTATCCTCTATCGTATTCTATCCTCTTTCCTATCCTATCCTCTATCCTATCCGATCCTCTATCCTATCATATCCTCTATCCTATCCTATCCTCTATCCTATCCTATCCTCTATCCTATCCAATCACCTATCCGATCCTCTATCCTATCCTTTCCTCTATCCTATCCTATCCTCAATCCTATCCTATCATCTATCCTATCCACTATCGTATCCTATCCTCTAACCTATCCAATCCTATATCCTATCCTCTATCCTATCCTATCCTCTATCCTATCCAATCCCCTATCCTATCCTCCATCCTATGCTATCCTCTATCGTATCCTATCCTCTATCCTATCCAATCCCGTATGCTATCCAATCCCCTATCCTATCCTCTATCCTATCCTATTCTTTATCCTATGCTGTATCCTATCCAATACCCTATCGTTTCCTCTATCCTATCCTATCCTCTATAATATCGTATCCTCTATCCTATCCTATACTCTATCCTATCCTATCCTATCCTCTATCCTATAATATCCTCTATCCTATACTATCCTCTATCCTATCCTATCCTCTATCCTATCCAATCACCTATCCGATCCTCTATCCTATCCTTTCCTCTATCCTATCCTATCCTCAATCCTATCCTATCCTCTATCCTATCCAATCCCCTATCCTATCCTCTATCCTATCCTATCCTCTATCGTATCCTATCCTCTATCCTCTATCCTATCCTATCCTGTATCCTATCCTATCCTCTATCATATCCTATCCTCTATGCTATCCTATCCTCTATCCTATACTATCCTCTATCCTATCCTATCCTCTATCCTATCCTATCCTCTATCCTATCCAATCACCTATCCGATCCTCTATCCTATCCTTTCCTCTATCCTATCCTATCCTCAATCCTATCCTATCCTCTATCCTATCCTATCCTCTATCCTATCCAATCCCCTATCCTATCCTCTATCCTATCCTATCCTCCATCCTATCCTATCATCTATCCTATCCACTATCGCATCCTATCCTCTAACCTATCCAATCCTATATCCTATCCTCTATCCTATCCTATCCTCTATCCTATCCTTTCCTCTATCCTATCCAATCCCCTATCCTATCCTCTATCCGATCCTATCCTCTATCCTATCCTATCCTCTATAATATCGTATCCTCTATCCTATCCTATCCTATACTCTATCCTATCCAATCCCCTATCCTATCCTCCATCCTATCCTATCCTCTATCCTATCCTATCCTCTATCCTATCCAATCCCCTATCCGATCCTCTATCCTATCATATCCTCTATCGTATCCTATCCTCTATCCTATCCTTTCCTCTATAATATCGTATCCTCTATCCTATCCTATCCTATACTCTATCCTATCCAATCCCCTATCCTATCCTCCATCCTATCCTATTCTTTATCCTATGCTCTATCCTATCCAATACCCTATCGTTTCCTCTATCCTATCCTATCCTCTATAATATCGTATCCTCTATCCTATCCTATACTCTATCCTATCCTATCCTATCCTCTATCCTATAATATCCTCTATCCTATACTATCCTCTATCCTATCCTATCCTCTATCCTATCCAATCACCTATCCGATCCTCTATCCTATCCTTTCCTCTATCCTATCCTATCCTCAATCCTATCCTATCCTCTATCCTATCCAATCCCCTATCCTATCCTCTATCCTATCCAATCCTCGATCGTATCCTATCCTCTATCCCCTATCCTATCCTATCCTGTATCCTATCCTATCCTCTATCATATCCTATCCTCTATGCTATCCTATCCTCTATCCTATACTATCCTGAATCCTATCCTATCCTCTATCCTATCCTATCATCTATCCTATCCAATCACCTATCCGATCCTCTATCCCATCCTTTCCTCTATCTTATACTATCCTCAATCCTATCCTATCCTCTATCCTATCCTATCCTCTATCCTATCCAATCCCCTATCCGATCCTCTATCCTATCATATCCTCTATCCTATCCTATCCTCTATCCTATCCTATCCTCTATCCTATCCTATCCTCTATCCTATCCAATCCTATATCCTATCCTCTATCCTATCCTATCCTCTATCCTATCCTATCCTCTATCCTATCCTATCCTCTATCCTATCCTATCCTCTATCCTATCCTATCCTCTATCCTATCCTATCCTCTATAATATCCTATCCTCTATCGTATTCTATCCTCTTTCCTATCCTATCCTCTATCCTATCCGATCCTCTATCCTATCATATCCTCTATCCTATCCTCTATCCGATCCTATCCTCTATCCTATCCTATCCTCTATAATATCGTATCCTCTATCCTATCCTATCCTATACTCTATCCTATCCAATCCCCTATCCTATCCTCCATCCTATCCTATCCTCTATCGTATCCTATCCTCTATCCTATCCAATCCCGTATGCTATCCAATCCCCTATCCTATCCTCTACCCTATCCTCTTCTTTATCCTATGCTCTATCCTATCCAATACCGTATCGTTTCCTCTATCCTATCCTATCCTCTATAATATCGTATCCTCTATCCTATCCTATACTCTATCCCATCCTATCCTATCCTCTATCCTATAATATCCTCTATCCTATACTATCCTCTATCCTATCCTATCCTCTATCCTATAATATCCTCTATCCTATACTATCCTCTATCCTATCCTATCCTCTATCCTATCCTTTCCTCTATCCTATCCAATCCCCTATCCTATCCTCTATCCGATCCTATCCTCTATCCTATCCTATCCTCTATAATATCGTATCCTCTATCCTATCCTATCCTATACTCTATCCTATCCAATCCCCTATCCTATCCTCCATCCTATCCTATCCTCTATCGTATCCTATCCTCTATCCTATCCAATCCCGTATGCTATCCAATCCCCTATCCTATCCTCTACCCTATCCTCTTCTTTATCCTATGCTCTATCCTATCCAATACCGTATCGTTTCCTCTATCCTATCCTATCCTCTATAATATCGTATCCTCTATCCTATCCTATACTCTATCCCATCCTATCCTATCCTCTATCCTATAATATCCTCTATCCTATACTATCCTCTATCCTATCCTATCCTCTATCCTATAATATCCTCTATCCTATACTATCCTCTATCCTATCCTATCCTCTATCCTATCCAATCACCTATCCGATCCTCTATCCTATCCTATCCTCTATCCTATACTATCCTCTATCCTATCCTATCCTCTATCCTATCCTTTCCTCTATCCTATCCAATCCCCTATCCTATCCTCTATCCGATCCTATCCTCTATCCTATCCTATCCTCTATAATATCGTATCCTCTATCCTATCCTATCCTATACTCTATCCTATCCAATCCCCTATCCTATCCTCCATCCTCTCCTATCCTCTATCCTATCCTATCCTCTATCCTATCCAATCCCCTATCCGATCCTCTGTCCTATCATATCCTCTATCCTATCCTATCCTCTATCCTATCCTATCCTCTATCATATCCTATCCTCTATCCTATCCAATCCTATATCCTATCCTCTATCGTATCCTATCCTCTATCCTATCCTTTCCTCTATAATATCGTATCCTCTATCCTATCCTATCCTATACTCTATCCTATCCAATCCCCTATCCTATCCTCCATCCTATCCTATCCTCTATCGTATCCTATCCTCTATCCTATCCAATCCCGTATGCTATCCAATCCCCTATCCTATCCTCTATCCTATCCTATTCTTTATCCTATGCTCTATCCTATCCAATACCCTATCGTTTCCTCTATCCTATCCTATCCTCTATAATATCGTATCCTCTATCCTATACTATCCTCTATCCTATCCTATCCTCTATCCTATCCAATCACCTATCCGATCCTCTATCCTATCCTTTCCTCTATCCTATCCTATCCTCAATCCTATCCTATCCTCTATCCTATCCAATCCCCTATCCTATCCTCTATCCTATCCAATCCTCGATCGTATCCTATCCTCTATCCTCTATCCTATCCTATCCTGTATCCTATCCTATCCTCTATCATATCCTATCCTCTATGCTATCCTATCCTCTATCCTATACTATCCTGAATCCTATCCTATCCTCTATCCTATCCTATCCTCTATCCTATCCAATCACCTATCCGATCCTCTATCCTATCCTTTCCTCTATCTTATACTATCCTCAATCCTATCCTATCCTCTATCCTATCCTATCCTCTATCCTATCCAATCCCCTATCCGATCCTCTATCCTATCATATCCTCTATCCTATCCTATCCTCTATCCTATCCTATCCTCTATCCTATCCAATCCTATATCCTATCCTCTATCCTATCCTATCCTCTATCCTATCCTTTCCTCTATCCTATCCAATCCCCTATCCTATCCTCTATCCGATCCTATCCTCTATCCTATCCTATCCTCTATAATATCGTATCCTCTATCCTATCCTATCCTATACTCTATCCTATCCAATCCCCTATCCTATCCTCCATCCTATCCTATCCTCTATCGTATCCTATCCTCTATCCTATCCAATCCCGTATGCTATCCAATCCCCTATCCTATCCTCTATCCTATCCTATTCTTTATCCTATGCTCTATCCTATCCAATACCCTATCGTCTCCTCTATCCTATCCTATCCTCTATAATATCGTATCCTCTATCCTATCCTATACTCTATCCTATCCTATCCTATCCTCTATCCTATAATATCCTCTATCCTATACTATCCTCTATCCTATCCTATCCTCTATCCTATCCAATCACCTATCCGATCCTCTATCCTATCCTTTCCTCTATCCTATCCTATCCTCAAACCTATCCTATCCTCTATCCTATCCAATCCCCTATCCTATCCTCTATCCTATCCTATCCTCTATCGTATCCTATCCCCTATCCTCTATCCTATCCTATCCTGTATCCTATCCTATCCTCTATCATATCCTATCCTCTATGCTATCCTATCCTCTATCCTATACTATCCTCTATCCTATCCTATCCTCTATCCTATCCTATCCTCTATCGTATCCTATCCTCTATCCTATCCTATACTCTATCCTATCTTATACTCTATCCTATCCTATCCTCTATCCTATACTATCCTGAATCCTATCCTATCCTCTATCCTATCCTATCCTCTATCCGATCCTATCCTCTATCGTATCCTATACTCTATCCTATCCAATCCCCTATCCTATCCTCTATGCTATCCTGTTCACTATCCTATACTATCCTCTATCCTATCCTATCCTCTATCCTATCCTATCATCTATCCTATCCACTATCGTATCCTATCCTCTATCCTATCCAATCCTATATCCTATCCTCTATCCTATCCTATCCTCTATCCTATCCTCTATCCTATAATATTCTCTATCCTATCCTATCCTCTATCCTATCCTATCCTCTATCCTATCCTATCCTCTATCCTATCCTATCCCCTATCCTATCCTATCCTCTATCCTATCCTATCCTCTATCCTATCCTATCCTCTATCCTATCCTATCCTCTATCCTATCCTATCCTCTATAATATCCTATCCTCTATCGTATTCTATCCTCTTTCCTATCCTATCCTCTATCCTATCCGATCCTCTATCCTATCATATCCTCTATCCTATCCTATCCTCTATCCTATCCTATCCTCTATCCTATCCAATCACCTATCCGATCCTCTATCCTATCCTTTCCTCTATCCTATCCTATCCTCAATCCTATCCTATCATCTATCCTATCCACTATCGTATCCTATCCTCTAACCTATCCAATCCTATATCCTATCCTCTATCCTATCCTATCCTCTATCCTATCCAATCCCCTATCCTATCCTCCATCCTATCCTATCCTCTATCGTATCCTATCCTCTATCCTATCCAATCCCGTATGCTATCCAATCCCCTATCCTATCCTCTATCCTATCCTATTCTTTATCCTATGCTGTATCCTATCCAATACCCTATCGTTTCCTCTATCCTATCCTATCCTCTATAATATCGTATCCTCTATCCTATCCTATACTCTATCCTATCCTATCCTATCCTCTATCCTATAATATCCTCTATCCTATACTATCCTCTATCCTATCCTATCCTCTATCCTATCCAATCACCTATCCGATCCTCTATCCTATCCTTTCCTCTATCCTATCCTATCCTCAATCCTATCCTATCCTCTATCCTATCCAATCCCCTATCCTATCCTCTATCCTATCCTATCCTCTATCGTATCCTATCCTCTATCCTCTATCCTATCCTATCCTGTATCCTATCCTATCCTCTATCATATCCTATCCTCTATGCTATCCTATCCTCTATCCTATACTATCCTCTATCCTATCCTATCCTCTATCCTATCCTATCCTCTATCCTATCCAATCACCTATCCGATCCTCTATCCTATCCTTTCCTCTATCCTATCCTATCCTCAATCCTATCCTATCCTCTATCCTATCCTATCCTCTATCCTATCCAATCCCCTATCCTATCCTCTATCCTATCCTATCCTCCATCCTATCCTATCATCTATCCTATCCACTATCGCATCCTATCCTCTAACCTATCCAATCCTATATCCTATCCTCTATCCTATCCTATCCTCTATCCTATCCTTTCCTCTATCCTATCCAATCCCCTATCCTATCCTCTATCCGATCCTATCCTCTATCCTATCCTATCCTCTATAATATCGTATCCTCTATCCTATCCTATCCTATACTCTATCCTATCCAATCCCCTATCCTATCCTCCATCCTATCCTATCCTCTATCCTATCCTATCCTCTATCCTATCCAATCCCCTATCCGATCCTCTATCCTATCATATCCTCTATCGTATCCTATCCTCTATCCTATCCTTTCCTCTATAATATCGTATCCTCTATCCTATCCTATCCTATACTCTATCCTATCCAATCCCCTATCCTATCCTCCATCCTATCCTATTCTTTATCCTATGCTCTATCCTATCCAATACCCTATCGTTTCCTCTATCCTATCCTATCCTCTATAATATCGTATCCTCTATCCTATCCTATACTCTATCCTATCCTATCCTATCCTCTATCCTATAATATCCTCTATCCTATACTATCCTCTATCCTATCCTATCCTCTATCCTATCCAATCACCTATCCGATCCTCTATCCTATCCTTTCCTCTATCCTATCCTATCCTCAATCCTATCCTATCCTCTATCCTATCCAATCCCCTATCCTATCCTCTATCCTATCCAATCCTCGATCGTATCCTATCCTCTATCCCCTATCCTATCCTATCCTGTATCCTATCCTATCCTCTATCATATCCTATCCTCTATGCTATCCTATCCTCTATCCTATACTATCCTGAATCCTATCCTATCCTCTATCCTATCCTATCCTCTATCCTATCCAATCACCTATCCGATCCTCTATCCCATCCTTTCCTCTATCTTATACTATCCTCAATCCTATCCTATCCTCTATCCTATCCTATCCTCTATCCTATCCAATCCCCTATCCGATCCTCTATCCTATCATATCCTCTATCCTATCCTATCCTCTATCCTATCCTATCCTCTATCCTATCCTATCCTCTATCCTATCCAATCCTATATCCTATCCTCTATCCTATCCTATCCTCTATCCTATCCTTTCCTGTATCCTATCCAATCCCCTATCCTATCCTCTATCCGATCCTATCCTCTATCCTATCCTATCCTCTATAATATCGTATCCTCTATCCTATCCTATCCTATACTCTATCCTATCCAATCCCCTATCCTATCCTCCATCCTATCCTATCCTCTATCGTATCCTATCCTCTATCCTATCCAATCCCGTATGCTATCCAATCCCCTATCCTATCCTCTACCCTATCCTCTTCTTTATCCTATGCTCTATCCTATCCAATACCGTATCGTTTCCTCTATCCTATCCTATCCTCTATAATATCGTATCCTCTATCCTATCCTATACTCTATCCCATCCTATCCTATCCTCTATCCTATAATATCCTCTATCCTATACTATCCTCTATCCTATCCTATCCTCTATCCTATAATATCCTCTATCCTATACTATCCTCTATCCTATCCTATCCTCTATCCTATCCAATCACCTATCCGATCCTCTATCCTATCCTTTCCTCTATCCTATCCTATCCTCAATCCTATCCTATCCTCTATCCTATCCTATCCTCTATCCTATACTATCCTCTATCCTATCCTATCCTCTATCCTATCCTATCCTCTATCCTATCCTATCCTCTATCCTATCCTATCCTCTATCCTATCCTATCCTCTATCCTATACTATCCTCTATCCTATCCTATCCTCTATCCTATCCAATCACCTATCCGATCCTCTATCCTATCCTTTCCTCTATCCTATCCTATCCTCAATCCTATCCTATCCTCTATCCTATCCTATCCTCTATCCTATCCAATCCCCTATCCTATCCTCTATCCTATCCTATCCTCCATCCTATCCTATCATCTATCCTATCCACTATCGCATCCTATCCTCTAACCTATCCAATCCTATATCCTATCCTCTATCCTATCCTATCCTCTATCCTATCCTTTCCTCTATCCTATCCAATCCCCTATCCTATCCTCTATCCGATCCTATCCTCTATCCTATCCTATCCTCTATAATATCGTATCCTCTATCCTATCCTATCCTATACTCTATCCTATCCAATCCCCTATCCTATCCTCCATCCTATCCTATCCTCTATCCTATCCTATCCTCTATCCTATCCAATCCCCTATCCGATCCTCTATCCTATCATATCCTCTATCCTATCCTATCCTCTATCCTATCCTATCCTCTATCATATCCTATCCTCTATCCTATCCAATCCTATATCCTATCCTCTATCGTATCCTATCCTCTATCCTATCCTTTCCTCTATAATATCGTATCCTCTATCCTATCCTATCCTATACTCTATCCTATCCAATCCCCTATCCTATCCTCCATCCTATCCTATCCTCTATCGTATCCTATCCTCTATCCTATCCAATCCCGTATGCTATCCAATCCCCTATCCTATCCTCTATCCTATCCTATTCTTTATCCTATGCTCTATCCTATCCAATACCCTATCGTTTCCTCTATCCTATCCTATCCTCTATAATATCGTATCCTCTATCCTATCCTATACTCTATCCTATCCTATCCTATCCTCTATCCTATAATATCCTCTATCCTATACTATCCTCTATCCTATCCTATCCTCTATCCTATCCAATCACCTATCCGATCCTCTATCCTATCCTTTCCTCTATCCTATCCTATCCTCAATCCTATCCTATCCTCTATCCTATCCTATCCTCTATCCTATCCAATCCCCTATCCTATCCTCTATCCTATCCTATCCTCCATCCTATCCTATCATCTATCCTATCCACTATCGCATCCTATCCTCTAACCTATCCAATCCTATATCCTATCCTCTATCCTATCCTATCCTCTATCCTATCCTTTCCTCTATCCTATCCAATCCCCTATCCTATCCTCTATCCGATCCTATCCTCTATCCTATCCTATCCTCTATAATATCGTATCCTCTATCCTATCCTATCCTATACTCTATCCTATCCAATCCCCTATCCTATCCTCCATCCTATCCTATCCTCTATCCTATCCTATCCTCTATCCTATCCAATCCCCTATCCGATCCTCTATCCTATCATATCCTCTATCCTATCCTATCCTCTATCCTATCCTATCCTCTATCATATCCTATCCTCTATCCTATCCAATCCTATATCCTATCCTCTATCGTATCCTATCCTCTATCCTATCCTTTCCTCTATAATATCGTATCCTCTATCCTATCCTATCCTATACTCTATCCTATCCAATCCCCTATCCTATCCTCCATCCTATCCTATCCTCTATCCTATCCTATCCTCTATCCTATCCAATCCCCTATCCGATCCTCTATCCTATCATATCCTCTATCCTATCCTATCCTCTATCCTATCCTATCCTCTATCATATCCTATCCTCTATCCTATCCAATCCTATATCCTATCCTCTATCGTATCCTATCCTCTATCCTATCCTTTCCTCTATAATATCGTATCCTCTATCCTATCCTATCCTATACTCTATCCTATCCAATCCCCTATCCTATCCTCCATCCTATCCTATCCTCTATCGTATCCTATCCTCTATCCTATCCAATCCCGTATGCTATCCAATCCCCTATCCTATCCTCTATCCTATCCTATTCTTTATCCTATGCTCTATCCTATCCAATACCCTATCGTTTCCTCTATCCTATCCTATCCTCTATAATATCGTATCCTCTATCCTATCCTATACTCTATCCTATCCTATCCTATCCTCTATCCTATAATATCCTCTATCCTATACTATCCTCTATCCTATCCTATCCTCTATCCTATCCAATCACCTATCCGATCCTCTATCCTATCCTTTCCTCTATCCTATCCTATCCTCAATCCTATCCTATCCTCTATCCTATCCTATCCTCTATCCTATCCAATCCCCTATCCTATCCTCTATCCTATCCTATCCTCCATCCTATCCTATCATCTATCCTATCCACTATCGCATCCTATCCTCTAACCTATCCAATCCTATATCCTATCCTCTATCCTATCCTATCCTCTATCCTATCCTTTCCTCTATCCTATCCAATCCCCTATCCTATCCTCTATCCGATCCTATCCTCTATCCTATCCTATCCTCTATAATATCGTATCCTCTATCCTATCCTATCCTATACTCTATCCTATCCAATCCCCTATCCTATCCTCCATCCTATCCTATCCTCTATCCTATCCTATCCTCTATCCTATCCAATCCCCTATCCGATCCTCTATCCTATCATATCCTCTATCCTATCCTATCCTCTATCCTATCCTATCCTCTATCATATCCTATCCTCTATCCTATCCAATCCTATATCCTATCCTCTATCGTATCCTATCCTCTATCCTATCCTTTCCTCTATAATATCGTATCCTCTATCCTATCCTATCCTATACTCTATCCTATCCAATCCCCTATCCTATCCTCCATCCTATCCTATCCTCTATCGTATCCTATCCTCTATCCTATCCAATCCCGTATGCTATCCAATCCCCTATCCTATCCTCTATCCTATCCTATTCTTTATCCTATGCTCTATCCTATCCAATACCCTATCGTTTCCTCTATCCTATCCTATCCTCTATAATATCGTATCCTCTATCCTATCCTATACTCTATCCTATCCTATCCTATCCTCTATCCTATAATATCCTCTATCCTATACTATCCTCTATCCTATCCTATCCTCTATCCTATCCAATCACCTATCCGATCCTCTATCCTATCCTTTCCTCTATCCTATCCTATCCTCAATCCTATCCTATCCTCTATCCTATCCAATCCCCTATCCTATCCTCTATCCTATCCAATCCTCGATCGTATCCTATCCTCTATCCTCTATCCTATCCTATCCTGTATCCTATCCTATCCTCTATCATATCCTATCCTCTATGCTATCCTATCCTCTATCCTATACTATCATGAATCCTATCCTATCCTCTATCCTATCCTATCCTCTATCCTATCCAATCACCTATCCGATCCTCTATCCTATCCTTTCCTCTATCTTATACTATCCTCAATCCTATCCTATCCTCTATCCTATCCTATCCTCTATCCTATCCAATCCCCTATCCGATCCTCTATCCTATCATATCCTCTATCCTATCCTATCCTCTATCCTATCCTATCTTCTATCCTATCCAATCCTATATCCTATCCTCTATCCTATCCTATCCTCTATCCTATCCTTTCCTCTATCCTATCCAATCCCCTATCCTATCCTCTATCCGATCCTATCCTCTATCCTATCCTATCCTCTATAATATCGTATCCTCTATCCTATCCTATCCTATACTCTATCCTATCCAATCCCCTATCCTATCCTCCATCCTATCCTATCCTCTATCGTATCCTATCCTCTATCCTATCCAATCCCGTATGCTATCCAATCCCCTATCCTATCCTCTATCCTATCCTATTCTTTATCCTATGCTCTATCCTATCCAATACCCTATCGTCTCCTCTATCCTATCCTATCCTCTATAATATCGTATCCTCTATCCTATCCTATACTCTATCCTATCCTATCCTATCCTCTATCCTATAATATCCTCTATCCTATACTATCCTCTATCCTATCCTATCCTCTATCCTATCCAATCACCTATCCGATCCTCTATCCTATCCTTTCCTCTATCCTATCCTATCCTCAAACCTATCCTATCCTCTATCCTATCCAATCCCCTATCCTATCCTCTATCCTATCCTATCCTCTATCGTATCCTATCCCCTATCCTCTATCCTATCCTATCCTGTATCCTATCCTATCCTCTATCATATCCTATCCTCTATGCTATCCTATCCTCTATCCTATACTATCCTCTATCCTATCCTATCCTCTATCCTATCCTATCCTCTATCGTATCCTATCCTCTATCCTATCCTATACTCTATCCTATCTTATACTCTATCCTATCCTATCCTCTATCCGATCCTATCCTCTATCGTATCCTATACTCTATCCTATCCAATCCCCTATCCTATCCTCTATGCTATCCTATTCACTATCCTATACTATCCTCTATCCTATCCTATCCTCTATCCTATCCTATCATCTATCGTATCCTATCCTCTATCCTATCCAATCCTATATCCTATCCTCTATCCTATCCTATCCTCTATCCTATCCTCTATCCTATCCTCTATCCTATAATATTCTCTATCCTATCCTATCCTCTATCCTATCCTATCCTCTATCCTATCCTATCCTCTATCCTATCCTATCCTCTATCCTATCCTATCCTCTATCCTATCCTATCCTCTATCCTATCCTATCCTCTATCCTATCCTATCCTCTATAATATCCTATCCTCTATCGTATTCTATCCTCTTTCCTATCCTATCCTCTATCCTATCCGATCCTCTATCCTATCATATCCTCTATCCTATCCTATCCTCTATCCTATCCTATCCTCTATCCTATCCAATCACCTATCCGATCCTCTATCCTATCCTTTCCTCTATACTATCCTATCCTCAATCCTATCCTATCATCTATCCTATCCACTATCGTATCCTATCCTCTAACCTATCCAATCCTATATCCTATCCTCTATCCTATCCTATCCTCTATCCTATCCAATCCCCTATCCTATCCTCCATCCTATCCTATCCTCTATCGTATCCTATCCTCTATCCTATCCAATCCCGTATGCTATCCAATCCCCTATCCTATCCTCTATCCTATCCTATTCTTTATCCTATGCTGTATCCTATCCAATACCCTATCGTTTCCTCTATCCTATCCTATCCTCTATAATATCGTATCCTCTATCCTATCCTATACTCTATCCTATCCTATCCTATCCTCTATCCTATAATATCCTCTATCCTATACTATCCTCTATCCTATCCTATCCTCTATCCTATCCAATCACCTATCCGATCCTCTATCCTATCCTTTCCTCTATCCTATCCTATCCTCAATCCTATCCTATCCTCTATCCTATCCAATCCCCTATCCTATCCTCTATCCTATCCTATCCTCTATCGTATCCTATCCTCTATCCTCTATCCTATCCTATCCTGTATCCTATCCTATCCTCTATCATATCCTATCCTCTATGCTATCCTATCCTCTATCCTATACTATCCTCTATCCTATCCTATCCTCTATCCTATCCTATCCTCTATCCTATCCTATCCTCTATCCTATCCTATCCTCTATCCTATCCAATCCCCTATCCGATCCTCTATCCTATCATATCCTCTATCCTATCCTATCCTCTATCCTATCCTATCCTCTATCCTATCCTATCCTCTATCCTATCCAATCCTATATCCTATCCTCTATCCTATCCTTTCCTCTATCCTATCCAATCCCCTATCCTATCCTCTATCCGATCCTATCCTCTATCCTATCCTATCCTCTATAATATCGTATCCTCTATCCTATCCTATCCTATACTCTATCCTATCCAATCCCCTATCCTATCCTCCATCCTATCCTATCCTCTATCGTATCCTATCCTCTATCCTATCCAATCCCGTATGCTATCCAATCCCCTATCCTATCCTCTATCCTATCCTATTCTTTATCCTATGCTCTATCCTATCCAATACCCTATCGTTTCCTCTATCCTATCCTATCCTCTATAATATCGTATCCTCTATCCTATCCTATACTCTATCCTATCCTATCCTATCCTCTATCCTATAATATCCTCTATCCTATACTATCCTCTATCCTATCCTATCCTCTATCCTATCCAATCACCTATCCGATCCTCTATCCTATCCTTTCCTCTATCCTATCCTATCCTCAATCCTATCCTATCCTCTATCCTATCCAATCCCCTATCCTATCCTCTATCCTATCCTATCCTCTATCGTATCCTATCCTCTATCCTCTATCCTATCCTATCCTGTATCCTATCCTATCCTCTATCATATCCTATCCTCTATGCTATCCTATCCTCTATCCTATACTATCCTCTATCCTATCCTATCCTCTATCCTATCCTATCCTCTATCGTATCCTATCCTCTATCCTATCCTATACTCTATCCTATCTTATACTCTATCCTATCCTATCCTCTATCCTATACTATCCTGAATCCTATCCTATCCTCTATCCTATCCTATCCTCTATCCTATCCAATCACCTATCCGATCCTCTATCCTATCCTTTCCTCTATCCTATACTATCCTCAATCCTATCCTATCCTCTATCCTATCCTATCCTCTATCCTATCCAATCCCCTATCCGATCCTCTATCCTATCATATCCTCTATCCTATCCTATCCTCTATCCTATCCTATCCAATCCTCTATCCTATCCTATCCTCTATCCTATCTTATCCTCTATCCTATCCTATCCTCTATAATATCCTATCCTCTATCCTATCCTATCCTCAATCCTATCCTATCCTCTATCCTATTCTATCCTCTATCCTATCCTATCCTCTATCCTATCCTCTATCCTATCCTCTATCCTATCCTCTATCCTATCCTCTATCCTATCCTCTATCCTATCCTATCCTCTATCCTATCCTATCCTCTATCCTATCCTATCGTCTAACCTATCCTATCCTCTATCGTCTCCTGTCCTCTATCCTATACAATCCCCTATCCTATCCTCTATCCGATCCTATCCTCTATCGTATCCTATACTCTATCCTATCCTATCCTCTATCCTATCCTATCCTCTATCCTATCCTATCCTCTATCCTATCCAATCACCTATCCGATCCTCTATCCTATCCTTTCCTCTATCCTATCCTATCCTCAAACCTATCCTATCCTCTATCCTATCCAATCCCCTATCCTATCCTCTATCCTATCCTATCCTCTATCCTATCCAATCACCTATCCGATCCTCTATCCTATCCTTTCCTCTATCCTATCCTATCCTCAATCCTATCCTATCCTCTATCCTATCCAATCCCCTATCCTATCCTCTATCCTATCCAATCCTCGATCGTATCCTATCCTCTATCCTCTATCCTATCCTATCCTGTATCCTATCCGATCCTCTATCCTATCCTATCCTCTATCCTATACTATCCTCTATCCTATCCTATCCTCTATCCTATCCTTTCCTCTATCCTATCCAATCCCCTATCCTATCCTCTATCCGATCCTATCCTCTATCCTATCCTATCCTCTATAATATCGTATCCTCTATCCTATCCTATCCTATACTCTATCCTATCCAATCCCCTATCCTATCCTCCATCCTATCCTATCCTCTATCCTATCCTATCCTCTATCCTATCCAATCCCCTATCCGATCCTCTATCCTATCATATCCTCTATCCTATCCTATCCTCTATCCTATCCTATCCTCTATCATATCCTATCCTCTATCCTATCCAATCCTATATCCTATCCTCTATCCTATCCAATCACCTATCCGATCCTCTATCCTATCCTTTCCTCTATCCTATCCTATCCTCAATCCTATCCTATCCTCTATCCTATCCAATCCCCTATCCTATCCTCTATCCTATCCAATCCTCGATCGTATCCTATCCTCTATCCTCTATCCTATCCTATCCTGTATCCTATCCTATCCTCTATCATATCCTATCCTCTATGCTATCCTATCCTCTATCCTATACTATCCTGAATCCTATCCTATCCTCTATCCTATCCTATCCTCTATCCTATCCAATCACCTATCCGATCCTCTATCCTATCCTTTCCTCTATCTTATACTATCCTCAATCCTATCCTATCCTCTATCCTATCCTATCCTCTATCCTATCCAATCCCCTATCCGATCCTCTATCCTATCATATCCTCTATCCTATCCTATCCTCTATCCTATCCTATCCTCTATCCTATCCAATCCTATATCCTATCCTCTATCCTATCCTATCCTCTATCCTATCCTTTCCTCTATCCTATCCAATCCCCTATCCTATCCTCTATCCGATCCTATCCTCTATCCTATCCTATCCTCTATAATATCGTATCCTCTATCCTATCCTATCCTATACTCTATCCTATCCAATCCCCTATCCTATCCTCCATCCTATCCTATCCTCTATCGTATCCTATCCTCTATCCTATCCAATCCCGTATGCTATCCAATCCCCTATCCTATCCTCTATCCTATCCTATTCTTTATCCTATGCTCTATCCTATCCAATACCCTATCGTCTCCTCTATCCTATCCTATCCTCTATAATATCGTATCCTCTATCCTATCCTATACTCTATCCTATCCTATCCTATCCTCTATCCTATAATATCCTCTATCCTATACTATCCTCTATCCTATCCTATCCTCTATCCTATCCAATCACCTATCCGATCCTCTATCCTATCCTTTCCTCTATCCTATCCTATCCTCAAACCTATCCTATCCTCTATCCTATCCAATCCCCTATCCTATCCTCTATCCTATCCTATCCTCTATCGTATCCTATCCCCTATCCTCTATCCTATCCTATCCTGTATCCTATCCTATCCTCTATCATATCCTATCCTCTATGCTATCCTATCCTCTATCCTATACTATCCTCTATCCTATCCTATACTCTATCCTATCTTATACTCTATCCTATCCTATCCTCTATCCTATACTATCCTGAATCCTATCCTATCCTCTATCCTATCCTATCCTCTATCCGATCCTATCCTCTATCGTATCCTATACTCTATCCTATCCAATCCCCTATCCTATCCTCTATGCTATCCTGTTCACTATCCTATACTATCCTCTATCCTATCCTATCCTCTATCCTATCCTATCATCTATCCTATCCACTATCGTATCCTATCCTCTATCCTATCCAATCCTATATCCTATCCTCTATCCTATCCTATCCTCTATCCTATCCTCTATCCTATAATATTCTCTATCCTATCCTATCCTCTATCCTATCCTATCCTCTATCCTATCCTATCCTCTATCCTATCCTATCCTCTATCCTATCCTATCCTCTATCCTATCCTATCCTCTATCCTATCCTATCCTCTATCCTATCCTATCCTCTATCCTATCCTATCCTCTATCCTATCCTATCCTCTATAATATCCTATCCTCTATCGTATTCTATCCTCTTTCCTATCCTATCCTCTATCCTATCCGATCCTCTATCCTATCATATCCTCTATCCTATCCTATCCTCTATCCTATCCTATCCTCTATCCTATCCAATCACCTATCCGATCCTCTATCCTATCCTTTCCTCTATCCTATCCTATCCTCAATCCTATCCTATCATCTATCCTATCCACTATCGTATCCTATCCTCTAACCTATCCAATCCTATATCCTATCCTCTATCCTATCCTATCCTCTATCCTATCCAATCCCCTATCCTATCCTCCATCCTATCCTATCCTCTATCGTATCCTATCCTCTATCCTATCCAATCCCGTATGCTATCCAATCCCCTATCCTATCCTCTATCCTATCCTATTCTTTATCCTATGCTGTATCCTATCCAATACCCTATCGTTTCCTCTATCCTATCCTATCCTCTATAATATCGTATCCTCTATCCTATCCTATACTCTATCCTATCCTATCCTATCCTCTATCCTATAATATCCTCTATCCTATACTATCCTCTATCCTATCCTATCCTCTATCCTATCCAATCACCTATCCGATCCTCTATCCTATCCTTTCCTCTATCCTATCCTATCCTCAATCCTATCCTATCCTCTATCCTATCCAATCCCCTATCCTATCCTCTATCCTATCCTATCCTCTATCGTATCCTATCCTCTATCCTCTATCCTATCCTATCCTGTATCCTATCCTATCCTCTATCATATCCTATCCTCTATGCTATCCTATCCTCTATCCTATACTATCCTCTATCCTATCCTATCCTCTATCCTATCCTATCCTCTATCCTATCCAATCACCTATCCGATCCTCTATCCTATCCTTTCCTCTATCCTATCCTATCCTCAATCCTATCCTATCCTCTATCCTATCCTATCCTCTATCCTATCCAATCCCCTATCCTATCCTCTATCCTATCCTATCCTCCATCCTATCCTATCATCTATCCTATCCACTATCGCATCCTATCCTCTAACCTATCCAATCCTATATCCTATCCTCTATCCTATCCTATCCTCTATCCTATCCTTTCCTCTATCCTATCCAATCCCCTATCCTATCCTCTATCCGATCCTATCCTCTATCCTATCCTATCCTCTATAATATCGTATCCTCTATCCTATCCTATCCTATACTCTATCCTATCCAATCCCCTATCCTATCCTCCATCCTATCCTATCCTCTATCCTATCCTATCCTCTATCCTATCCAATCCCCTATCCGATCCTCTATCCTATCATATCCTCTATCGTATCCTATCCTCTATCCTATCCTTTCCTCTATAATATCGTATCCTCTATCCTATCCTATCCTATACTCTATCCTATCCAATCCCCTATCCTATCCTCCATCCTATCCTATTCTTTATCCTATGCTCTATCCTATCCAATACCCTATCGTTTCCTCTATCCTATCCTATCCTCTATAATATCGTATCCTCTATCCTATCCTATACTCTATCCTATCCTATCCTATCCTCTATCCTATAATATCCTCTATCCTATACTATCCTCTATCCTATCCTATCCTCTATCCTATCCAATCACCTATCCGATCCTCTATCCTATCCTTTCCTCTATCCTATCCTATCCTCAATCCTATCCTATCCTCTATCCTATCCAATCCCCTATCCTATCCTCTATCCTATCCAATCCTCGATCGTATCCTATCCTCTATCCCCTATCCTATCCTATCCTGTATCCTATCCTATCCTCTATCATATCCTATCCTCTATGCTATCCTATCCTCTATCCTATACTATCCTGAATCCTATCCTATCCTCTATCCTATCCTATCCTCTATCCTATCCAATCACCTATCCGATCCTCTATCCCATCCTTTCCTCTATCTTATACTATCCTCAATCCTATCCTATCCTCTATCCTATCCTATCCTCTATCCTATCCAATCCCCTATCCGATCCTCTATCCTATCATATCCTCTATCCTATCCTATCCTCTATCCTATCCTATCCTCTATCCTATCCTATCCTCTATCCTATCCAATCCTATATCCTATCCTCTATCCTATCCTATCCTCTATCCTATCCTTTCCTGTATCCTATCCAATCCCCTATCCTATCCTCTATCCGATCCTATCCTCTATCCTATCCTATCCTCTATAATATCGTATCCTCTATCCTATCCTATCCTATACTCTATCCTATCCAATCCCCTATCCTATCCTCCATCCTATCCTATCCTCTATCGTATCCTATCCTCTATCCTATCCAATCCCGTATGCTATCCAATCCCCTATCCTATCCTCTACCCTATCCTCTTCTTTATCCTATGCTCTATCCTATCCAATACCGTATCGTTTCCTCTATCCTATCCTATCCTCTATAATATCGTATCCTCTATCCTATCCTATACTCTATCCCATCCTATCCTATCCTCTATCCTATAATATCCTCTATCCTATACTATCCTCTATCCTATCCTATCCTCTATCCTATAATATCCTCTATCCTATACTATCCTCTATCCTATCCTATCCTCTATCCTATCCAATCACCTATCCGATCCTCTATCCTATCCTTTCCTCTATCCTATCCTATCCTCAATCCTATCCTATCCTCTATCCTATCCTATCCTCTATCCTATACTATCCTCTATCCTATCCTATCCTCTATCCTATCCTATCCTCTATCCTATCCTATCCTCTATCCTATCCTATCCTCTATCCTATCCTATCCTCTATCCTATACTATCCTCTATCCTATCCTATCCTCTATCCTATCCAATCACCTATCCGATCCTCTATCCTATCCTTTCCTCTATCCTATCCTATCCTCAATCCTATCCTATCCTCTATCCTATCCTATCCTCTATCCTATCCAATCCCCTATCCTATCCTCTATCCTATCCTATCCTCCATCCTATCCTATCATCTATCCTATCCACTATCGCATCCTATCCTCTAACCTATCCAATCCTATATCCTATCCTCTATCCTATCCTATCCTCTATCCTATCCTTTCCTCTATCCTATCCAATCCCCTATCCTATCCTCTATCCGATCCTATCCTCTATCCTATCCTATCCTCTATAATATCGTATCCTCTATCCTATCCTATCCTATACTCTATCCTATCCAATCCCCTATCCTATCCTCCATCCTATCCTATCCTCTATCCTATCCTATCCTCTATCCTATCCAATCCCCTATCCGATCCTCTATCCTATCATATCCTCTATCCTATCCTATCCTCTATCCTATCCTATCCTCTATCATATCCTATCCTCTATCCTATCCAATCCTATATCCTATCCTCTATCGTATCCTATCCTCTATCCTATCCTTTCCTCTATAATATCGTATCCTCTATCCTATCCTATCCTATACTCTATCCTATCCAATCCCCTATCCTATCCTCCATCCTATCCTATCCTCTATCGTATCCTATCCTCTATCCTATCCAATCCCGTATGCTATCCAATCCCCTATCCTATCCTCTATCCTATCCTATTCTTTATCCTATGCTCTATCCTATCCAATACCCTATCGTTTCCTCTATCCTATCCTATCCTCTATAATATCGTATCCTCTATCCTATCCTATACTCTATCCTATCCTATCCTATCCTCTATCCTATAATATCCTCTATCCTATACTATCCTCTATCCTATCCTATCCTCTATCCTATCCAATCACCTATCCGATCCTCTATCCTATCCTTTCCTCTATCCTATCCTATCCTCAATCCTATCCTATCCTCTATCCTATCCAATCCCCTATCCTATCCTCTATCCTATCCAATCCTCGATCGTATCCTATCCTCTATCCTCTATCCTATCCTATCCTGTATCCTATCCTATCCTCTATCATATCCTATCCTCTATGCTATCCTATCCTCTATCCTATACTATCATGAATCCTATCCTATCCTCTATCCTATCCTATCCTCTATCCTATCCAATCACCTATCCGATCCTCTATCCTATCCTTTCCTCTATCTTATACTATCCTCAATCCTATCCTATCCTCTATCCTATCCTATCCTCTATCCTATCCAATCCCCTATCCGATCCTCTATCCTATCATATCCTCTATCCTATCCTATCCTCTATCCTATCCTATCTTCTATCCTATCCAATCCTATATCCTATCCTCTATCCTATCCTATCCTCTATCCTATCCTTTCCTCTATCCTATCCAATCCCCTATCCTATCCTCTATCCGATCCTATCCTCTATCCTATCCTATCCTCTATAATATCGTATCCTCTATCCTATCCTATCCTATACTCTATCCTATCCAATCCCCTATCCTATCCTCCATCCTATCCTATCCTCTATCGTATCCTATCCTCTATCCTATCCAATCCCGTATGCTATCCAATCCCCTATCCTATCCTCTATCCTATCCTATTCTTTATCCTATGCTCTATCCTATCCAATACCCTATCGTCTCCTCTATCCTATCCTATCCTCTATAATATCGTATCCTCTATCCTATCCTATACTCTATCCTATCCTATCCTATCCTCTATCCTATAATATCCTCTATCCTATACTATCCTCTATCCTATCCTATCCTCTATCCTATCCAATCACCTATCCGATCCTCTATCCTATCCTTTCCTCTATCCTATCCTATCCTCAAACCTATCCTATCCTCTATCCTATCCAATCCCCTATCCTATCCTCTATCCTATCCTATCCTCTATCGTATCCTATCCCCTATCCTCTATCCTATCCTATCCTGTATCCTATCCTATCCTCTATCATATCCTATCCTCTATGCTATCCTATCCTCTATCCTATACTATCCTCTATCCTATCCTATCCTCTATCCTATCCTATCCTCTATCGTATCCTATCCTCTATCCTATCCTATACTCTATCCTATCTTATACTCTATCCTATCCTATCCTCTATCCGATCCTATCCTCTATCGTATCCTATACTCTATCCTATCCAATCCCCTATCCTATCCTCTATGCTATCCTATTCACTATCCTATACTATCCTCTATCCTATCCTATCCTCTATCCTATCCTATCATCTATCGTATCCTATCCTCTATCCTATCCAATCCTATATCCTATCCTCTATCCTATCCTATCCTCTATCCTATCCTCTATCCTATCCTCTATCCTATAATATTCTCTATCCTATCCTATCCTCTATCCTATCCTATCCTCTATCCTATCCTATCCTCTATCCTATCCTATCCTCTATCCTATCCTATCCTCTATCCTATCCTATCCTCTATCCTATCCTATCCTCTATCCTATCCTATCCTCTATAATATCCTATCCTCTATCGTATTCTATCCTCTTTCCTATCCTATCCTCTATCCTATCCGATCCTCTATCCTATCATATCCTCTATCCTATCCTATCCTCTATCCTATCCTATCCTCTATCCTATCCAATCACCTATCCGATCCTCTATCCTATCCTTTCCTCTATACTATCCTATCCTCAATCCTATCCTATCATCTATCCTATCCACTATCGTATCCTATCCTCTAACCTATCCAATCCTATATCCTATCCTCTATCCTATCCTATCCTCTATCCTATCCAATCCCCTATCCTATCCTCCATCCTATCCTATCCTCTATCGTATCCTATCCTCTATCCTATCCAATCCCGTATGCTATCCAATCCCCTATCCTATCCTCTATCCTATCCTATTCTTTATCCTATGCTGTATCCTATCCAATACCCTATCGTTTCCTCTATCCTATCCTATCCTCTATAATATCGTATCCTCTATCCTATCCTATACTCTATCCTATCCTATCCTATCCTCTATCCTATAATATCCTCTATCCTATACTATCCTCTATCCTATCCTATCCTCTATCCTATCCAATCACCTATCCGATCCTCTATCCTATCCTTTCCTCTATCCTATCCTATCCTCAATCCTATCCTATCCTCTATCCTATCCAATCCCCTATCCTATCCTCTATCCTATCCTATCCTCTATCGTATCCTATCCTCTATCCTCTATCCTATCCTATCCTGTATCCTATCCTATCCTCTATCATATCCTATCCTCTATGCTATCCTATCCTCTATCCTATACTATCCTCTATCCTATCCTATCCTCTATCCTATCCTATCCTCTATCCTATCCTATCCTCTATCCTATCCTATCCTCTATCCTATCCAATCCCCTATCCGATCCTCTATCCTATCATATCCTCTATCCTATCCTATCCTCTATCCTATCCTATCCTCTATCCTATCCTATCCTCTATCCTATCCAATCCTATATCCTATCCTCTATCCTATCCTTTCCTCTATCCTATCCAATCCCCTATCCTATCCTCTATCCGATCCTATCCTCTATCCTATCCTATCCTCTATAATATCGTATCCTCTATCCTATCCTATCCTATACTCTATCCTATCCAATCCCCTATCCTATCCTCCATCCTATCCTATCCTCTATCGTATCCTATCCTCTATCCTATCCAATCCCGTATGCTATCCAATCCCCTATCCTATCCTCTATCCTATCCTATTCTTTATCCTATGCTCTATCCTATCCAATACCCTATCGTTTCCTCTATCCTATCCTATCCTCTATAATATCGTATCCTCTATCCTATCCTATACTCTATCCTATCCTATCCTATCCTCTATCCTATAATATCCTCTATCCTATACTATCCTCTATCCTATCCTATCCTCTATCCTATCCAATCACCTATCCGATCCTCTATCCTATCCTTTCCTCTATCCTATCCTATCCTCAATCCTATCCTATCCTCTATCCTATCCAATCCCCTATCCTATCCTCTATCCTATCCTATCCTCTATCGTATCCTATCCTCTATCCTCTATCCTATCCTATCCTGTATCCTATCCTATCCTCTATCATATCCTATCCTCTATGCTATCCTATCCTCTATCCTATACTATCCTCTATCCTATCCTATCCTCTATCCTATCCTATCCTCTATCGTATCCTATCCTCTATCCTATCCTATACTCTATCCTATCTTATACTCTATCCTATCCTATCCTCTATCCTATACTATCCTGAATCCTATCCTATCCTCTATCCTATCCTATCCTCTATCCTATCCAATCACCTATCCGATCCTCTATCCTATCCTTTCCTCTATCCTATACTATCCTCAATCCTATCCTATCCTCTATCCTATCCTATCCTCTATCCTATCCAATCCCCTATCCGATCCTCTATCCTATCATATCCTCTATCCTATCCTATCCTCTATCCTATCCTATCCAATCCTCTATCCTATCCTATCCTCTATCCTATCTTATCCTCTATCCTATCCTATCCTCTATAATATCCTATCCTCTATCCTATCCTATCCTCAATCCTATCCTATCCTCTATCCTATTCTATCCTCTATCCTATCCTATCCTCTATCCTATCCTCTATCCTATCCTCTATCCTATCCTCTATCCTATCCTCTATCCTATCCTCTATCCTATCCTATCCTCTATCCTATCCTATCCTCTATCCTATCCTATCGTCTAACCTATCCTATCCTCTATCGTCTCCTGTCCTCTATCCTATACAATCCCCTATCCTATCCTCTATCCGATCCTATCCTCTATCGTATCCTATACTCTATCCTATCCAATCCCCTATCCTATCCTCTATGCTATCCTATTCACTATCCTATACTATCCTCTATCCTATCCTATCCTCTATCATATCCTATCCTCTATCCTATCCTATCCTCTATCCTATCCTATCCTCTATCCTATCCTATCCTCTATCCTATCCTATCCTCTATCCTATCCTATCCTCTATCCTATCCTATCCTCTATAATATCCTATCCTCTATCGTATTCTATCCTCTATCCTATCCTATCCTCTATCCTATCCGATCCTCTATCCTATCATATCCTCTATCCTATCCTATCCTCTATCCTATCCTATCCTCTATCCTATCCTATCCTCTATCCTATCCTATCCTCTATCCTATCCTATCCTCTATCCTATCCTATCCTCTATCCTATCCTATCCTCTATCCTATCCTATCCTCTATCCTATCCTATCCTCTATCCTATCCTATCCTCTATCCTATCCTATCCTCTATCCTATCCTATCCTCTATCCTATCCTATCCTCTATCCTATCCTATCCTCTATCCTATCCGATCCTCTATCCTATCATATCCTCTATCCTATCCTATCCTCTATCCTATCCTCTATCCTATCCTATCCTCTATCCTATCCTATCCTCTATCCTATACTATCCTATCCTCTATCCTATCCGATCCTCTATCCTATCATATCCTCTATCCTATCCTATCCTCTATCCTATCCTATCCAATCCTCTATCCTATCCTATCCTCTATCCTATCTTATCCTCTATCCTATCCTATCCTCTATAATATCCTATCCTCTATCCTATCCTATCCTCAATCCTATCCTATCCTCTATCCTATTCTATCCTCTATCCTATCCTATCCTCTATCCTATCCTCTATCCTATCCTCTATCCTATCCTCTATCCTATCCTCTATCCTATCCTCTATCCTATCCTATCCTCTATCCTATCCTATCCTCTATCCTATCCTATCGTCTAACCTATCCTATCCTCTATCGTCTCCTGTCCTCTATCCTATACAATCCCCTATCCTATCCTCTATCCGATCCTATCCTCTATCGTATCCTATACTCTATCCTATCCAATCCCCTATCCTATCCTCTATGCTATCCTATTCACTATCCTATACTATCCTCTATCCTATCCTATCCTCTATCATATCCTATCCTCTATCCTATCCTATCCTCTATCCTATCCTATCCTCTATCCTATCCTATCCTCTATCCTATCCTATCCTCTATCCTATCCTATCCTCTATCCTATCCTATCCTCTATCCTATCCTATCCTCTATAATATCCTATCCTCTATCGTATTCTATCCTCTATCCTATCCTATCCTCTATCCTATCCGATCCTCTATCCTATCATATCCTCTATCCTATCCTATCCTCTATCCTATCCTATCCTCTATCCTATCCTATCCTCTATCCTATCCTATCCTCTATCCTATCCTATCCTCTATCCTATCCTATCCTCTATCCTATCCTATCCTCTATCCTATCCTATCCTCTATCCTATCCTATCCTCTATCCTATCCTATCCTCTATCCTATCCTATCCTCTATCCTATCCTATCCTCTATCCTATCCTATCCTCTATCCTATCCTATCCTCTATCCTATCCTATCCTCTATCCTATCCGATCCTCTATCCTATCATATCCTCTATCCTATCCTATCCTCTATCCTATCCTCTATCCTATCCTATCCTCTATCCTATCCTATCCTCTATCCTATACTATCCTATCCTCTATCCTATCCGATCCTCTATCCTATCCTATCCTCTATCCTATCCTATCCTCTATCCTATCCTATCCTCTATCCTATCCTATCCTCTATCCTATCCTATCCTCTATAATATCCTATCCTCTATCGTATCCTATCCTCTATCCTATCCGATCCTCTATCCTATCATATCCTCTATCCTATCCTATCCTCTATCCTATCCTCTATCCTACCCTATCCTCTATCCTATCCTATCCTCTATCCTATACTATCCTATCCTCTATCCTATCCGATCCTCTATCCTATCCTATCCTCTATCCTATCCTATCCTCTATCCTATCCTATCCTCTATCCTATCCTATCCTCTATCCTATCCTATCCTCTATCCTATCCTATCCTCTATCCTATCCTATCCTCTATAATATCCTATCCTCTATCCTATCCTATCCTCTATCCTATCCTATCCTCTATCCTATCCTATCCTCTATCCTATCCTATCCTCTATCCTATCCTATCCTCTATGCTATCCTATCCTCTATCCTATCCTATCCTCTATCCTATCCTATCCTCTATCCTATCCTATCCTCTATCCTATCCTATCCTCTATCCTATCCTATCCTCTATCCTATCCTATCCTCTATCCTATCCTATCCTCTATAATATCCTATCCTCTATCCTATCCTATCCTCTATCCTATCCTATCCTCTATCCTATCCTATCCTCTATCCTATCCTATCCTCTATCCTATCCTATCCTCTATGCTATCCTATCCTCTATCCTATACTATCCTCTATCCTATCCTATCCTCTATCCTATCCAATCACCTATCCGATCCTCTATCCTATCCTTTCCTCTATCCTATACTATCCTCAATCCTATCCTATCCTCTATCGTATCCTATCCTCTATCCTATCCAATCCCCTATCCGATCCTCCATCCTATCATATCCTCTATCCTATCCTATCCTCTATCCTATCCTATCCTCTATCCTATCCTATCCTCTATCCTATCATATCCTCTATCCTATCCTATCCTCTATCCTATCCTATCCTCTATCCTATCCTATCCTCTATCCTATCCTATCCTCTATCCTATCCTATCCTCTATCCTATCCTATCCTCTATCCTATCCGATCCTCTATCCTATCATATCCTCTATCCTATCCTATCCTCTATCCTATCCTATCCTCTATCCTATCCTCTATCGTATCCTATCCTCTATCCTCTATCCTATCCTATCCTGTATCCTATCCTATCCTCTATCATATCCTATCCTCTATGCTATCCTATCCTCTATCCTATACTATCCTCTATCCTATCCTATCCTCTATCCTATCATATCCTCTATCCTATCCTATCCTCTATCCTATCCTATCCTCTATCCTATCCTATCCTCTATCCTATCCTATCCTCTATCCTATCCTATCCTCTATCCTATCCTATCCTCTATCCTATCCTATCCTCTATAATATCCTATCCTCTATCGTATTCTATCCTCTATCCTATCCTATCCTCTATCCTATCCGATCCTCTATCCTATCATATCCTCTATCCTATCCTATCCTCTATCCTATCCTATCCTCTATCCTATCCTATCCTCTATCCTATCCTATCCTCTATCCTATCCTATCCTCTATCCTATCCTATCCTCTATCCTATCCTATCCTCTATCCTATCCTATCCTCTATCCTATCCTATCCTCTATCCTATCCTATCCTCTATCCTATCCTATCCTCTATCCTATCCTATCCTCTATCCTATCCTATCCTCTATCCTATCCTATCCTCTATCCTATCCTATCCTCTATCCTATCCGATCCTCTATCCTATCATATCCTCTATCCTATCCTATCCTCTATCCTATCCTCTATCCTATCCTATCCTCTATCCTATCCTATCCTCTATCCTATACTATCCTATCCTCTATCCTATCCGATCCTCTATCCTATCCTATCCTCTATCCTATCCTATCCTCTATCCTATCCTATCCTCTATCCTATCCTATCCTCTATCCTATCCTATCCTCTATAATATCCTATCCTCTATCGTATCCTATCCTCTATCCTATCCGATCCTCTATCCTATCATATCCTCTATCCTATCCTATCCTCTATCCTATCCTCTATCCTACCCTATCCTCTATCCTATCCTATCCTCTATCCTATACTATCCTATCCTCTATCCTATCCGATCCTCTATCCTATCCTATCCTCTATCCTATCCTATCCTCTATCCTATCCTATCCTCTATCCTATCCTATCCTCTATCCTATCCTATCCTCTATCCTATCCTATCCTCTATCCTATCCTATCCTCTATAATATCCTATCCTCTATCCTATCCTATCCTCTATCCTATCCTATCCTCTATCCTATCCTATCCTCTATCCTATCCTATCCTCTATCCTATCCTATCCTCTATGCTATCCTATCCTCTATCCTATCCTATCCTCTATCCTATCCTATCCTCTATCCTATCCTATCCTCTATCCTATCCTATCCTCTATCCTATCCTATCCTCTATCCTATCCTATCCTCTATCCTATCCTATCCTCTATAATATCCTATCCTCTATCCTATCCTATCCTCTATCCTATCCTATCCTCTATCCTATCCTATCCTCTATCCTATCCTATCCTCTATCCTATCCTATCCTCTATGCTATCCTATCCTCTATCCTATACTATCCTCTATCCTATCCTATCCTCTATCCTATCCAATCACCTATCCGATCCTCTATCCTATCCTTTCCTCTATCCTATACTATCCTCAATCCTATCCTATCCTCTATCGTATCCTATCCTCTATCCTATCCAATCCCCTATCCGATCCTCCATCCTATCATATCCTCTATCCTATCCTATCCTCTATCCTATCCTATCCTCTATCCTATCCTATCCTCTATCCTATCATATCCTCTATCCTATCCTATCCTCTATCCTATCCTATCCTCTATCCTATCCTATCCTCTATCCTATCCTATCCTCTATCCTATCCTATCCTCTATCCTATCCTATCCTCTATCCTATCCGATCCTCTATCCTATCATATCCTCTATCCTATCCTATCCTCTATCCTATCCTATCCTCTATCCTATCCTCTATCGTATCCTATCCTCTATCCTCTATCCTATCCTATCCTGTATCCTATCCTATCCTCTATCATATCCTATCCTCTATGCTATCCTATCCTCTATCCTATACTATCCTCTATCCTATCCTATCCTCTATCCTATCATATCCTCTATCCTATCCTATCCTCTATCCTATCCTATCCTCTATCCTATCTTATACTCTATCCTATCCTATCCTCTATCCTATACTATCCTGAATCATATACTATCCTCTATCCTATCCTATCCTCTATCCTATCCTATCCTCTATCCTATCCTATCCTCTATCCTATCCTATCCTCTATCCTATCCTATCCTCTATCCTATCCTATCCTCTATCCTATCCTATCCTCTATCCTATCCTATCCTCTATCCTATCCTATCCTCTATCCTATCCAATCCCCTATCCTATCCTCCATCCTATCCTATCCTCTATCGTATCCTATCCTCTATCCTATCCAATCCCGTATGCTATCCAATCCCCTATCCTATCCTCTACCCTATCCTCTTCTTTATCCTATGCTCTATCCTATCCAATACCGTATCGTTTCCTCTATCCTATCCTATCCTCTATAATATCGTATCCTCTATCCTATCCTATACTCTATCCCATCCTATCCTATCCTCTATCCTATAATATCCTCTATCCTATACTATCCTCTATCCTATCCTATCCTCTATCCTATAATATCCTCTATCCTATACTATCCTCTATCCTATCCTATCCTCTATCCTATCCAATCACCTATCCGATCCTCTATCCTATCCTTTCCTCTATCCTATCCTATCCTCAATCCTATCCTATCCTCTATCCTATCCTATCCTCTATCCTATACTATCCTCTATCCTATCCTATCCTCTATCCTATCCTATCCTCTATCCTATCCTATCCTCTATCCTATCCTATCCTCTATCCTATCCTATCCTCTATCCTATACTATCCTCTATCCTATCCTATCCTCTATCCTATCCAATCACCTATCCGATCCTCTATCCTATCCTTTCCTCTATCCTATCCTATCCTCAATCCTATCCTATCCTCTATCCTATCCTATCCTCTATCCTATCCAATCCCCTATCCTATCCTCTATCCTATCCTATCCTCCATCCTATCCTATCATCTATCCTATCCACTATCGCATCCTATCCTCTAACCTATCCAATCCTATATCCTATCCTCTATCCTATCCTATCCTCTATCCTATCCTTTCCTCTATCCTATCCAATCCCCTATCCTATCCTCTATCCGATCCTATCCTCTATCCTATCCTATCCTCTATAATATCGTATCCTCTATCCTATCCTATCCTATACTCTATCCTATCCAATCCCCTATCCTATCCTCCATCCTATCCTATCCTCTATCCTATCCTATCCTCTATCCTATCCAATCCCCTATCCGATCCTCTATCCTATCATATCCTCTATCCTATCCTATCCTCTATCCTATCCTATCCTCTATCATATCCTATCCTCTATCCTATCCAATCCTATATCCTATCCTCTATCGTATCCTATCCTCTATCCTATCCTTTCCTCTATAATATCGTATCCTCTATCCTATCCTATCCTATACTCTATCCTATCCAATCCCCTATCCTATCCTCCATCCTATCCTATCCTCTATCGTATCCTATCCTCTATCCTATCCAATCCCGTATGCTATCCAATCCCCTATCCTATCCTCTATCCTATCCTATTCTTTATCCTATGCTCTATCCTATCCAATACCCTATCGTTTCCTCTATCCTATCCTATCCTCTATAATATCGTATCCTCTATCCTATCCTATACTCTATCCTATCCTATCCTATCCTCTATCCTATAATATCCTCTATCCTATACTATCCTCTATCCTATCCTATCCTCTATCCTATCCAATCACCTATCCGATCCTCTATCCTATCCTTTCCTCTATCCTATCCTATCCTCAATCCTATCCTATCCTCTATCCTATCCAATCCCCTATCCTATCCTCTATCCTATCCAATCCTCGATCGTATCCTATCCTCTATCCTCTATCCTATCCTATCCTGTATCCTATCCTATCCTCTATCATATCCTATCCTCTATGCTATCCTATCCTCTATCCTATACTATCATGAATCCTATCCTATCCTCTATCCTATCCTATCCTCTATCCTATCCAATCCCCTATCCGATCCTCTATCCTATCATATCCTCTATCCTATCCTATCCTCTATCCTATCCTATCTTCTATCCTATCCAATCCTATATCCTATCCTCTATCCTATCCTATCCTCTATCCTATCCTTTCCTCTATCCTATCCAATCCCCTATCCTATCCTCTATCCGATCCTATCCTCTATCCTATCCTATCCTCTATAATATCGTATCCTCTATCCTATCCTATCCTATACTCTATCCTATCCAATCCCCTATCCTATCCTCCATCCTATCCTGTCCTCTATCGTATCCTATCCTCTATCCTATCCAATCCCGTATGCTATCCAATCCCCTATCCTATCCTCTATCCTATCCTATTCTTTATCCTATGCTCTATCCTATCCAATACCCTATCGTCTCCTCTATCCTATCCTATCCTCTATAATATCGTATCCTCTATCCTATCCTATACTCTATCCTATCCTATCCTATCCTCTATCCTATAATATCCTCTATCCTATACTATCCTCTATCCTATCCTATCCTCTATCCTATCCAATCACCTATCCGATCCTCTATCCTATCCTTTCCTCTATCCTATCCTATCCTCAAACCTATCCTATCCTCTATCCTATCCAATCCCCTATCCTATCCTCTATCCTATCCTATCCTCTATCGTATCCTATCCCCTATCCTCTATCCTATCCTATCCTGTATCCTATCCTATCCTCTATCATATCCTATCCTCTATGCTATCCTATCCTCTATCCTATACTATCCTCTATCCTATCCTATCCTCTATCCTATCCTATCCTCTATCGTATCCTATCCTCTATCCTATCCTATACTCTATCCTATCTTATACTCTATCCTATCCTATCCTCTATCCGATCCTATCCTCTATCGTATCCTATACTCTATCCTATCCAATCCCCTATCCTATCCTCTATGCTATCCTATTCACTATCCTATACTATCCTCTATCCTATCCTATCCTCTATCCTATCCTATCATCTATCGTATCCTATCCTCTATCCTATCCAATCCTATATCCTATCCTCTATCCTATCCTATCCTCTATCCTATCCTCTATCCTATCCTCTATCCTATAATATTCTCTATCCTATCCTATCCTCTATCCTATCCTATCCTCTATCCTATCCTATCCTCTATCCTATCCTATCCTCTATCCTATCCTATCCTCTATCCTATCCTATCCTCTATCCTATCCTATCCTCTATCCTATCCTATCCTCTATAATATCCTATCCTCTATCGTATTCTATCCTCTTTCCTATCCTATCCTCTATCCTATCCGATCCTCTATCCTATCATATCCTCTATCCTATCCTATCCTCTATCCTATCCTATCCTCTATCCTATCCAATCACCTATCCGATCCTCTATCCTATCCTTTCCTCTATACTATCCTATCCTCAATCCTATCCTATCATCTATCCTATCCACTATCGTATCCTATCCTCTAACCTATCCAATCCTATATCCTATCCTCTATCCTATCCTATCCTCTATCCTATCCAATCCCCTATCCTATCCTCCATCCTATCCTATCCTCTATCGTATCCTATCCTCTATCCTATCCAATCCCGTATGCTATCCAATCCCCTATCCTATCCTCTATCCTATCCTATTCTTTATCCTATGCTGTATCCTATCCAATACCCTATCGTTTCCTCTATCCTATCCTATCCTCTATAATATCGTATCCTCTATCCTATCCTATACTCTATCCTATCCTATCCTATCCTCTATCCTATAATATCCTCTATCCTATACTATCCTCTATCCTATCCTATCCTCTATCCTATCCAATCACCTATCCGATCCTCTATCCTATCCTTTCCTCTATCCTATCCTATCCTCAATCCTATCCTATCCTCTATCCTATCCAATCCCCTATCCTATCCTCTATCCTATCCTATCCTCTATCGTATCCTATCCTCTATCCTCTATCCTATCCTATCCTGTATCCTATCCTATCCTCTATCATATCCTATCCTCTATGCTATCCTATCCTCTATCCTATACTATCCTCTATCCTATCCTATCCTCTATCCTATCCTATCCTCTATCCTATCCTATCCTCTATCCTATCCTATCCTCTATCCTATCCAATCCCCTATCCGATCCTCTATCCTATCATATCCTCTATCCTATCCTATCCTCTATCCTATCCTATCCTCTATCCTATCCTATCCTCTATCCTATCCAATCCTATATCCTATCCTCTATCCTATCCTTTCCTCTATCCTATCCAATCCCCTATCCTATCCTCTATCCGATCCTATCCTCTATCCTATCCTATCCTCTATAATATCGTATCCTCTATCCTATCCTATCCTATACTCTATCCTATCCAATCCCCTATCCTATCCTCCATCCTATCCTATCCTCTATCGTATCCTATCCTCTATCCTATCCAATCCCGTATGCTATCCAATCCCCTATCCTATCCTCTATCCTATCCTATTCTTTATCCTATGCTCTATCCTATCCAATACCCTATCGTTTCCTCTATCCTATCCTATCCTCTATAATATCGTATCCTCTATCCTATCCTATACTCTATCCTATCCTATCCTATCCTCTATCCTATAATATCCTCTATCCTATACTATCCTCTATCCTATCCTATCCTCTATCCTATCCAATCACCTATCCGATCCTCTATCCTATCCTTTCCTCTATCCTATCCTATCCTCAATCCTATCCTATCCTCTATCCTATCCAATCCCCTATCCTATCCTCTATCCTATCCTATCCTCTATCGTATCCTATCCTCTATCCTCTATCCTATCCTATCCTGTATCCTATCCTATCCTCTATCATATCCTATCCTCTATGCTATCCTATCCTCTATCCTATACTATCCTCTATCCTATCCTATCCTCTATCCTATCCTATCCTCTATCGTATCCTATCCTCTATCCTATCCTATACTCTATCCTATCTTATACTCTATCCTATCCTATCCTCTATCCTATACTATCCTGAATCCTATCCTATCCTCTATCCTATCCTATCCTCTATCCTATCCAATCACCTATCCGATCCTCTATCCTATCCTTTCCTCTATCCTATACTATCCTCAATCCTATCCTATCCTCTATCCTATCCTATCCTCTATCCTATCCAATCCCCTATCCGATCCTCTATCCTATCATATCCTCTATCCTATCCTATCCTCTATCCTATCCTATCCAATCCTCTATCCTATCCTATCCTCTATCCTATCTTATCCTCTATCCTATCCTATCCTCTATAATATCCTATCCTCTATCCTATCCTATCCTCAATCCTATCCTATCCTCTATCCTATTCTATCCTCTATCCTATCCTATCCTCTATCCTATCCTCTATCCTATCCTCTATCCTATCCTCTATCCTATCCTCTATCCTATCCTCTATCCTATCCTATCCTCTATCCTATCCTATCCTCTATCCTATCCTATCGTCTAACCTATCCTATCCTCTATCGTCTCCTGTCCTCTATCCTATACAATCCCCTATCCTATCCTCTATCCGATCCTATCCTCTATCGTATCCTATACTCTATCCTATCCAATCCCCTATCCTATCCTCTATGCTATCCTATTCACTATCCTATACTATCCTCTATCCTATCCTATCCTCTATCATATCCTATCCTCTATCCTATCCTATCCTCTATCCTATCCTATCCTCTATCCTATCCTATCCTCTATCCTATCCTATCCTCTATCCTATCCTATCCTCTATCCTATCCTATCCTCTATAATATCCTATCCTCTATCGTATTCTATCCTCTATCCTATCCTATCCTCTATCCTATCCGATCCTCTATCCTATCATATCCTCTATCCTATCCTATCCTCTATCCTATCCTATCCTCTATCCTATCCTATCCTCTATCCTATCCTATCCTCTATCCTATCCTATCCTCTATCCTATCCTATCCTCTATCCTATCCTATCCTCTATCCTATCCTATCCTCTATCCTATCCTATCCTCTATCCTATCCTATCCTCTATCCTATCCTATCCTCTATCCTATCCTATCCTCTATCCTATCCTATCCTCTATCCTATCCTATCCTCTATCCTATCCTATCCTCTATCCTATCCGATCCTCTATCCTATCATATCCTCTATCCTATCCTATCCTCTATCCTATCCTCTATCCTATCCTATCCTCTATCCTATCCTATCCTCTATCCTATACTATCCTATCCTCTATCCTATCCGATCCTCTATCCTATCATATCCTCTATCCTATCCTATCCTCTATCCTATCCTATCCAATCCTCTATCCTATCCTATCCTCTATCCTATCTTATCCTCTATCCTATCCTATCCTCTATAATATCCTATCCTCTATCCTATCCTATCCTCAATCCTATCCTATCCTCTATCCTATTCTATCCTCTATCCTATCCTATCCTCTATCCTATCCTCTATCCTATCCTCTATCCTATCCTCTATCCTATCCTCTATCCTATCCTCTATCCTATCCTATCCTCTATCCTATCCTATCCTCTATCCTATCCTATCGTCTAACCTATCCTATCCTCTATCGTCTCCTGTCCTCTATCCTATACAATCCCCTATCCTATCCTCTATCCGATCCTATCCTCTATCGTATCCTATACTCTATCCTATCCAATCCCCTATCCTATCCTCTATGCTATCCTATTCACTATCCTATACTATCCTCTATCCTATCCTATCCTCTATCATATCCTATCCTCTATCCTATCCTATCCTCTATCCTATCCTATCCTCTATCCTATCCTATCCTCTATCCTATCCTATCCTCTATCCTATCCTATCCTCTATCCTATCCTATCCTCTATAATATCCTATCCTCTATCGTATTCTATCCTCTATCCTATCCTATCCTCTATCCTATCCGATCCTCTATCCTATCATATCCTCTATCCTATCCTATCCTCTATCCTATCCTATCCTCTATCCTATCCTATCCTCTATCCTATCCTATCCTCTATCCTATCCTATCCTCTATCCTATCCTATCCTCTATCCTATCCTATCCTCTATCCTATCCTATCCTCTATCCTATCCTATCCTCTATCCTATCCTATCCTCTATCCTATCCTATCCTCTATCCTATCCTATCCTCTATCCTATCCTATCCTCTATCCTATCCTATCCTCTATCCTATCCTATCCTCTATCCTATCCGATCCTCTATCCTATCATATCCTCTATCCTATCCTATCCTCTATCCTATCCTCTATCCTATCCTATCCTCTATCCTATCCTATCCTCTATCCTATACTATCCTATCCTCTATCCTATCCGATCCTCTATCCTATCCTATCCTCTATCCTATCCTATCCTCTATCCTATCCTATCCTCTATCCTATCCTATCCTCTATCCTATCCTATCCTCTATAATATCCTATCCTCTATCGTATCCTATCCTCTATCCTATCCGATCCTCTATCCTATCATATCCTCTATCCTATCCTATCCTCTATCCTATCCTCTATCCTACCCTATCCTCTATCCTATCCTATCCTCTATCCTATACTATCCTATCCTCTATCCTATCCGATCCTCTATCCTATCCTATCCTCTATCCTATCCTATCCTCTATCCTATCCTATCCTCTATCCTATCCTATCCTCTATCCTATCCTATCCTCTATCCTATCCTATCCTCTATCCTATCCTATCCTCTATAATATCCTATCCTCTATCCTATCCTATCCTCTATCCTATCCTATCCTCTATCCTATCCTATCCTCTATCCTATCCTATCCTCTATCCTATCCTATCCTCTATGCTATCCTATCCTCTATCCTATCCTATCCTCTATCCTATCCTATCCTCTATCCTATCCTATCCTCTATCCTATCCTATCCTCTATCCTATCCTATCCTCTATCCTATCCTATCCTCTATCCTATCCTATCCTCTATAATATCCTATCCTCTATCCTATCCTATCCTCTATCCTATCCTATCCTCTATCCTATCCTATCCTCTATCCTATCCTATCCTCTATCCTATCCTATCCTCTATGCTATCCTATCCTCTATCCTATACTATCCTCTATCCTATCCTATCCTCTATCCTATCCAATCACCTATCCGATCCTCTATCCTATCCTTTCCTCTATCCTATACTATCCTCAATCCTATCCTATCCTCTATCGTATCCTATCCTCTATCCTATCCAATCCCCTATCCGATCCTCCATCCTATCATATCCTCTATCCTATCCTATCCTCTATCCTATCCTATCCTCTATCCTATCCTATCCTCTATCCTATCATATCCTCTATCCTATCCTATCCTCTATCCTATCCTATCCTCTATCCTATCCTATCCTCTATCCTATCCTATCCTCTATCCTATCCTATCCTCTATCCTATCCTATCCTCTATCCTATCCGATCCTCTATCCTATCATATCCTCTATCCTATCCTATCCTCTATCCTATCCTATCCTCTATCCTATCCTCTATCGTATCCTATCCTCTATCCTCTATCCTATCCTATCCTGTATCCTATCCTATCCTCTATCATATCCTATCCTCTATGCTATCCTATCCTCTATCCTATACTATCCTCTATCCTATCCTATCCTCTATCCTATCATATCCTCTATCCTATCCTATCCTCTATCCTATCCTATCCTCTATCCTATCCTATCCTCTATCCTATCCTATCCTCTATCCTATCCTATCCTCTATCCTATCCTATCCTCTATCCTATCCTATCCTCTATAATATCCTATCCTCTATCGTATTCTATCCTCTATCCTATCCTATCCTCTATCCTATCCGATCCTCTATCCTATCATATCCTCTATCCTATCCTATCCTCTATCCTATCCTATCCTCTATCCTATCCTATCCTCTATCCTATCCTATCCTCTATCCTATCCTATCCTCTATCCTATCCTATCCTCTATCCTATCCTATCCTCTATCCTATCCTATCCTCTATCCTATCCTATCCTCTATCCTATCCTATCCTCTATCCTATCCTATCCTCTATCCTATCCTATCCTCTATCCTATCCTATCCTCTATCCTATCCTATCCTCTATCCTATCCTATCCTCTATCCTATCCGATCCTCTATCCTATCATATCCTCTATCCTATCCTATCCTCTATCCTATCCTCTATCCTATCCTATCCTCTATCCTATCCTATCCTCTATCCTATACTATCCTATCCTCTATCCTATCCGATCCTCTATCCTATCCTATCCTCTATCCTATCCTATCCTCTATCCTATCCTATCCTCTATCCTATCCTATCCTCTATCCTATCCTATCCTCTATAATATCCTATCCTCTATCGTATCCTATCCTCTATCCTATCCGATCCTCTATCCTATCATATCCTCTATCCTATCCTATCCTCTATCCTATCCTCTATCCTACCCTATCCTCTATCCTATCCTATCCTCTATCCTATACTATCCTATCCTCTATCCTATCCGATCCTCTATCCTATCCTATCCTCTATCCTATCCTATCCTCTATCCTATCCTATCCTCTATCCTATCCTATCCTCTATCCTATCCTATCCTCTATCCTATCCTATCCTCTATCCTATCCTATCCTCTATAATATCCTATCCTCTATCCTATCCTATCCTCTATCCTATCCTATCCTCTATCCTATCCTATCCTCTATCCTATCCTATCCTCTATCCTATCCTATCCTCTATGCTATCCTATCCTCTATCCTATCCTATCCTCTATCCTATCCTATCCTCTATCCTATCCTATCCTCTATCCTATCCTATCCTCTATCCTATCCTATCCTCTATCCTATCCTATCCTCTATCCTATCCTATCCTCTATAATATCCTATCCTCTATCCTATCCTATCCTCTATCCTATCCTATCCTCTATCCTATCCTATCCTCTATCCTATCCTATCCTCTATCCTATCCTATCCTCTATGCTATCCTATCCTCTATCCTATACTATCCTCTATCCTATCCTATCCTCTATCCTATCCAATCACCTATCCGATCCTCTATCCTATCCTTTCCTCTATCCTATACTATCCTCAATCCTATCCTATCCTCTATCGTATCCTATCCTCTATCCTATCCAATCCCCTATCCGATCCTCCATCCTATCATATCCTCTATCCTATCCTATCCTCTATCCTATCCTATCCTCTATCCTATCCTATCCTCTATCCTATCATATCCTCTATCCTATCCTATCCTCTATCCTATCCTATCCTCTATCCTATCCTATCCTCTATCCTATCCTATCCTCTATCCTATCCTATCCTCTATCCTATCCTATCCTCTATCCTATCCGATCCTCTATCCTATCATATCCTCTATCCTATCCTATCCTCTATCCTATCCTATCCTCTATCCTATCCTCTATCGTATCCTATCCTCTATCCTCTATCCTATCCTATCCTGTATCCTATCCTATCCTCTATCATATCCTATCCTCTATGCTATCCTATCCTCTATCCTATACTATCCTCTATCCTATCCTATCCTCTATCCTATCATATCCTCTATCCTATCCTATCCTCTATCCTATCCTATCCTCTATCCTATCTTATACTCTATCCTATCCTATCCTCTATCCTATACTATCCTGAATCATATACTATCCTCTATCCTATCCTATCCTCTATCCTATCCTATCCTCTATCCTATCCTATCCTCTATCCTATCCTATCCTCTATCCTATCCTATCCTCTATCCTATCCTATCCTCTATCCTATCCTATCCTCTATCCTATCCTATCCTCTATCCTATCCTATCCTCTATCCTATCCTATCCTCTATAATATCCTATCCTCTATCGTATTCTATCCTCTATCCTATCCTATCCTCTATCCTATCCGATCCTCTATCCTATCATATCCTCTATCCTATCCTATCCTCTATCCTATCCTATCCTCTATCCTATCCTATCCTCTATCCTATCCTATCCTCTATCCTATCCTATCCTCTATCCTATCCTATCCTCTATCCTATCCTATCATATCCTCTATCCTATCCTATCCTCTATCCTATCCTCTATCCTATCCTCTATCCTATCCTATCCTCTATCCTATCCTATCCTCTATCCTATACTATCCTATCCTCTATCCTATCCGATCCTCTATCCTATCCTATCCTCTATCCTATCCTATCCTCTATCCTATCCGATCCTCTATCCTATCATATCCTCTATCCTATCCTATCCTCTATCCTATCCTCTATCCTATCCTATCCTCTATCCTATCCTATCCTCTATCCTATACTATCCTATCCTCTATCCTATCCGATCCTCTATCCTATCCTATCCTCTATCCTATCCTATCCTCTATCCTATCCTATCCTCTATCCTATCCTATCCTCTATCCTATCCTCTATCCTATCCTATCCTCTATCCTATCCTATCCTCTATCCTATCCTATCCTCTATCCTATCCTATCCTCTATCCTATCCTATCCTCTATCCTATCCTATCCTCTATCCTATCCAATCACCTATCCGATCCTCTATCCTATCCTTTCCTCTATCCTATACTATCCTCAATCCTATCCTATCCTCTATCCTATCCTATCCTCTATCCTATCCAATCCCCTATCCGATCCTCTATCCCATCATATCCTCTATCCTATCCTATCCTCTATCCTATCCTATCCATTCCTCTATCCTATCCTATCCTCTATCCTATCTTATCCTCTATCCTATCCTATCCTCTATAATATCCTATCCTCTATCCTATCCTATCCTCAATCCTATCCTATCCTCTATCCTATTCTATCCTCTATCCTATCCCTTCCTCTATCCTATCCTCTATCCTATCCTCTATCCTATCCTATCCTCTATCCTATCCTATCGTCTAACCTATCCTATCCTCTATCGTCTCCTGTCCTCTATCCTATACAATCCCCTATCCTATCCTCTATCCGATCCTATCCTCTATCGTATCCTATACTCTATCCTATCCAATCCCCTATCCTATCCTCTATGCTATCCTATTCACTATCCTATACTATCCTCTATCCTATCCTATCCTCTATCCTATCCTATCCTCTATCCTATCCTATCCTCTATCCTATCCTATCCTCTATCCTATCCTATCCTCTATAATATCGTATCCTCTATCCTATCCTATCCTATACTCTATCCTATCCAATCCCCTATCCTATCCTCCATCCTATCCTATCCTCTATCCTATCCTATCCTCTATCCTATCCAATCCCCTATCCGATCCTCTATCCTATCATATCCTCTATCCTATCCTATCCTCTATCCTATCCTATCCTCTATCATATCCTATCCTCTATCCTATCCAATCCTATATCCTATCCTCTATCGTATCCTATCCTCTATCCTATCCTTTCCTCTATAATATCGTATCCTCTATCCTATCCTATCCTATACTCTATCCTATCCAATCCCCTATCCTATCCTCCATCCTATCCTATCCTCTATCGTATCCTATCCTCTATCCTATCCAATCCCGTATGCTATCCAATCCCCTATCCTATCCTCTATCCTATCCTATTCTTTATCCTATGCTCTATCCTATCCAATACCCTATCGTTTCCTCTATCCTATCCTATCCTCTATAATATCGTATCCTCTATCCTATCCTATACTCTATCCTATCCTATCCTATACTCTATCCTATCCAATCCCCTATCCTATCCTCCATCCTATCCTATCCTCTATCCTATCCTATCCTCTATCCTATCCAATCCCCTATCCGATCCTCTATCCTATCATATCCTCTATCCTATCCTATCCTCTATCCTATCCTATCCTCTATCATATCCTATCCTCTATCCTATCCAATCCTATATCCTATCCTCTATCGTATCCTATCCTCTATCCTATCCTTTCCTCTATAATATCGTATCCTCTATCCTATCCTATCCTATACTCTATCCTATCCAATCCCCTATCCTATCCTCCATCCTATCCTATCCTCTATCGTATCCTATCCTCTATCCTATCCAATCCCGTATGCTATCCAATCCCCTATCCTATCCTCTATCCTATCCTATTCTTTATCCTATGCTCTATCCTATCCAATACCCTATCGTTTCCTCTATCCTATCCTATCCTCTATAATATCGTATCCTCTATCCTATCCTATACTCTATCCTATCCTATCCTATCCTCTATCCTATAATATCCTCTATCCTATACTATCCTCTATCCTATCCTATCCTCTATCCTATCCAATCACCTATCCGATCCTCTATCCTATCCTTTCCTCTATCCTATCCTATCCTCAATCCTATCCTATCCTCTATCCTATCCAATCCCCTATCCTATCCTCTATCCTATCCAATCCTCGATCGTATCCTATCCTCTATCCTCTATCCTATCCTATCCTGTATCCTATCCTATCCTCTATCATATCCTATCCTCTATGCTATCCTATCCTCTATCCTATACTATCCTGAATCCTATCCTATCCTCTATCCTATCCTATCCTCTATCCTATCCAATCACCTATCCGATCCTCTATCCTATCCTTTCCTCTATCTTATACTATCCTCAATCCTATCCTATCCTCTATCCTATCCTATCCTCTATCCTATCCAATCCCCTATCCGATCCTCTATCCTATCATATCCTCTATCCTATCCTATCCTCTATCCTATCCTATCTTCTATCCTATCCAATCCTATATCCTATCCTCTATCCTATCCTATCCTCTATCCTATCCTTTCCTCTATCCTATCCAATCCCCTATCCTATCCTCTATCCGATCCTATCCTCTATCCTATCCTATCCTCTATAATATCGTATCCTCTATCCTATCCTATCCTATACTCTATCCTATCCAATCCCCTATCCTATCCTCCATCCTATCCTATCCTCTATCGTATCCTATCCTCTATCCTATCCAATCCCGTATGCTATCCAATCCCCTATCCTATCCTCTATCCTATCCTATTCTTTATCCTATGCTCTATCCTATCCAATACCCTATCGTCTCCTCTATCCTATCCTATCCTCTATAATATCGTATCCTCTATCCTATCCTATACTCTATCCTATCCTATCCTATCCTCTATCCTATAATATCCTCTATCCTATACTATCCTCTATCCTATCCTATCCTCTATCCTATCCAATCACCTATCCGATCCTCTATCCTATCCTTTCCTCTATCCTATCCTATCCTCAAACCTATCCTATCCTCTATCCTATCCAATCCCCTATCCTATCCTCTATCCTATCCTATCCTCTATCGTATCCTATCCCCTATCCTCTATCCTATCCTATCCTGTATCCTATCCTATCCTCTATCATATCCTATCCTCTATGCTATCCTATCCTCTATCCTATACTATCCTCTATCCTATCCTATCCTCTATCCTATCCTATCCTCTATCGTATCCTATCCTCTATCCTATCCTATACTCTATCCTATCTTATACTCTATCCTATCCTATCCTCTATCCGATCCTATCCTCTATCGTATCCTATACTCTATCCTATCCAATCCCCTATCCTATCCTCTATGCTATCCTATTCACTATCCTATACTATCCTCTATCCTATCCTATCCTCTATCCTATCCTATCATCTATCGTATCCTATCCTCTATCCTATCCAATCCTATATCCTATCCTCTATCCTATCCTATCCTCTATCCTATCCTCTATCCTATCCTCTATCCTATAATATTCTCTATCCTATCCTATCCTCTATCCTATCCTATCCTCTATCCTATCCTATCCTCTATCCTATCCTATCCTCTATCCTATCCTATCCTCTATCCTATCCTATCCTCTATCCTATCCTATCCTCTATCCTATCCTATCCTCTATCCTATCCTATCCTCTATCCTATCCTATCCTCTATAATATCCTATCCTCTATCGTATTCTATCCTCTTTCCTATCCTATCCTCTATCCTATCCGATCCTCTATCCTATCATATCCTCTATCCTATCCTATCCTCTATCCTATCCTATCCTCTATCCTATCCAATCACCTATCCGATCCTCTATCCTATCCTTTCCTCTATCCTATCCTATCCTCAATCCTATCCTATCATCTATCCTATCCACTATCGTATCCTATCCTCTAACCTATCCAATCCTATATCCTATCCTCTATCCTATCCTATCCTCTATCCTATCCAATCCCCTATCCTATCCTCCATCCTATCCTATCCTCTATCGTATCCTATCCTCTATCCTATCCAATCCCGTATGCTATCCAATCCCCTATCCTATCCTCTATCCTATCCTATTCTTTATCCTATGCTGTATCCTATCCAATACCCTATCGTTTCCTCTATCCTATCCTATCCTCTATAATATCGTATCCTCTATCCTATCCTATAATCTATCCTATCCTATCCTATCCTCTATCCTATAATATCCTCTATCCTATACTATCCTCTATCCTATCCTATCCTCTATCCTATCCAATCACCTATCCGATCCTCTATCCTATCCTTTCCTCTATCCTATCCTATCCTCAATCCTATCCTATCCTCTATCCTATCCAATCCCCTATCCTATCCTCTATCCTATCCTATCCTCTATCGTATCCTATCCTCTATCCTCTATCCTATCCTATCCTGTATCCTATCCTATCCTCTATCATATCCTTTCCTCTATCCTATCCAATCCCCTATCCTATCCTCTATCCGATCCTATCCTCTATCCTATCCTATCCTCTATAATATCGTATCCTCTATCCTATCCTATCCTATACTCTATCCTATCCAATCCCCTATCCTATCCTCCATCCTATCCTATCCTCTATCGTATCCTATCCTCTATCCTATCCAATCCCGTATGCTATCCAATCCCCTATCCTATCCTCTATCCTATCCTATTCTTTATCCTATGCTCTATCCTATCCAATACCCTATCGTTTCCTCTATCCTATCCTATCCTCTATAATATCGTATCCTCTATCCTATCCTATACTCTATCCTATCCTATCCTATCCTCTATCCTATAATATCCTCTATCCTATACTATCCTCTATCCTATCCTATCCTCTATCCTATCCAATCACCTATCCGATCCTCTATCCTATCCTTTCCTCTATCCTATCCTATCCTCAATCCTATCCTATCCTCTATCCTATCCAATCCCCTATCCTATCCTCTATCCTATCCTATCCTCTATCGTATCCTATCCTCTATCCTCTATCCTATCCTATCCTGTATCCTATCCTATCCTCTATCATATCCTATCCTCTATGCTATCCTATCCTCTATCCTATACTATCCTCTATCCTATCCTATCCTCTATCCTATCCTATCCTCTATCGTATCCTATCCTCTATCCTATCCTATACTCTATCCTATCTTATACTCTATCCTATCCTATCCTCTATCCTATACTATCCTGAATCCTATCCTATCCTCTATCCTATCCTATCCTCTATCCTATCCAATCACCTATCCGATCCTCTATCCTATCCTTTCCTCTATCCTATACTATCCTCAATCCTATCCTATCCTCTATCCTATCCTATCCTCTATCCTATCCAATCCCCTATCCGATCCTCTATCCTATCATATCCTCTATCCTATCCTATCCTCTATCCTATCCTATCCAATCCTCTATCCTATCCTATCCTCTATCCTATCTTATCCTCTATCCTATCCTATCCTCTATAATATCCTATCCTCTATCCTATCCTATCCTCAATCCTATCCTATCCTCTATCCTATTCTATCCTCTATCCTATCCTATCCTCTATCCTATCCTCTATCCTATCCTCTATCCTATCCTCTATCCTATCCTCTATCCTATCCTCTATCCTATCCTATCCTCTATCCTATCCTATCCTCTATCCTATCCTATCGTCTAACCTATCCTATCCTCTATCGTCTCCTGTCCTCTATCCTATACAATCCCCTATCCTATCCTCTATCCGATCCTATCCTCTATCGTATCCTATACTCTATCCTATCCAATCCCCTATCCTATCCTCTATGCTATCCTATTCACTATCCTATACTATCCTCTATCCTATCCTATCCTCTATCATATCCTATCCTCTATCCTATCCTATCCTCTATCCTATCCTATCCTCTATCCTATCCTATCCTCTATCCTATCCTATCCTCTATCCTATCCTATCCTCTATCCTATCCTATCCTCTATAATATCCTATCCTCTATCGTATTCTATCCTCTATCCTATCCTATCCTCTATCCTATCCGATCCTCTATCCTATCATATCCTCTATCCTATCCTATCCTCTATCCTATCCTATCCTCTATCCTATCCTTTCCTCTATAATATCGTATCCTCTATCCTATCCTATCCTATACTCTATCCTATCCAATCCCCTATCCTATCCTCCATCCTATCCTATCCTCTATCGTATCCTATCCTCTATCCTATCCAATCCCGTATGCTATCCAATCCCCTATCCTATCCTCTATCCTATCCTATTCTTTATCCTATGCTCTATCCTATCCAATACCCTATCGTTTCCTCTATCCTATCCTATCCTCTATAATATCGTATCCTCTATCCTATCCTATACTCTATCCTATCCTATCCTATCCTCTATCCTATAATATCCTCTATCCTATACTATCCTCTATCCTATCCTATCCTCTATCCTATCCAATCACCTATCCGATCCTCTATCCTATCCTTTCCTCTATCCTATCCTATCCTCAATCCTATCCTATCCTCTATCCTATCCAATCCCCTATCCTATCCTCTATCCTATCCAATCCTCGATCGTATCCTATCCTCTATCCTCTATCCTATCCTATCCTGTATCCTATCCTATCCTCTATCATATCCTATCCTCTATGCTATCCTATCCTCTATCCTATACTATCCTGAATCCTATCCTATCCTCTATCCTATCCTATCCTCTATCCTATCCAATCACCTATCCGATCCTCTATCCTATCCTTTCCTCTATCTTATACTATCCTCAATCCTATCCTATCCTCTATCCTATCCTATCCTCTATCCTATCCAATCCCCTATCCGATCCTCTATCCTATCATATCCTCTATCCTATCCTATCCTCTATCCTATCCTATCTTCTATCCTATCCAATCCTATATCCTATCCTCTATCCTATCCTATCCTCTATCCTATCCTTTCCTCTATCCTATCCAATCCCCTATCCTATCCTCTATCCGATCCTATCCTCTATCCTATCCTATCCTCTATAATATCGTATCCTCTATCCTATCCTATCCTATACTCTATCCTATCCAATCCCCTATCCTATCCTCCATCCTATCCTATCCTCTATCGTATCCTATCCTCTATCCTATCCAATCCCGTATGCTATCCAATCCCCTATCCTATCCTCTATCCTATCCTATTCTTTATCCTATGCTCTATCCTATCCAATACCCTATCGTCTCCTCTATCCTATCCTATCCTCTATAATATCGTATCCTCTATCCTATCCTATACTCTATCCTATCCTATCCTATCCTCTATCCTATAATATCCTCTATCCTATACTATCCTCTATCCTATCCTATCCTCTATCCTATCCAATCACCTATCCGATCCTCTATCCTATCCTTTCCTCTATCCTATCCTATCCTCAAACCTATCCTATCCTCTATCCTATCCAATCCCCTATCCTATCCTCTATCCTATCCTATCCTCTATCGTATCCTATCCCCTATCCTCTATCCTATCCTATCCTGTATCCTATCCTATCCTCTATCATATCCTATCCTCTATGCTATCCTATCCTCTATCCTATACTATCCTCTATCCTATCCTATCCTCTATCCTATCCTATCCTCTATCGTATCCTATCCTCTATCCTATCCTATACTCTATCCTATCTTATACTCTATCCTATCCTATCCTCTATCCGATCCTATCCTCTATCGTATCCTATACTCTATCCTATCCAATCCCCTATCCTATCCTCTATGCTATCCTATTCACTATCCTATACTATCCTCTATCCTATCCTATCCTCTATCCTATCCTATCATCTATCGTATCCTATCCTCTATCCTATCCAATCCTATATCCTATCCTCTATCCTATCCTATCCTCTATCCTATCCTCTATCCTATCCTCTATCCTATAATATTCTCTATCCTATCCTATCCTCTATCCTATCCTATCCTCTATCCTATCCTATCCTCTATCCTATCCTATCCTCTATCCTATCCTATCCTCTATCCTATCCTATCCTCTATCCTATCCTATCCTCTATCCTATCCTATCCTCTATCCTATCCTATCCTCTATCCTATCCTATCCTCTATAATATCCTATCCTCTATCGTATTCTATCCTCTTTCCTATCCTATCCTCTATCCTATCCGATCCTCTATCCTATCATATCCTCTATCCTATCCTATCCTCTATCCTATCCTATCCTCTATCCTATCCAATCACCTATCCGATCCTCTATCCTATCCTTTCCTCTATCCAATCCTATCCTCAATCCTATCCTATCATCTATCCTATCCACTATCGTATCCTATCCTCTAACCTATCCAATCCTATATCCTATCCTCTATCCTATCCTATCCTCTATCCTATCCAATCCCCTATCCTATCCTCCATCCTATCCTATCCTCTATCGTATCCTATCCTCTATCCTATCCAATCCCGTATGCTATCCAATCCCCTATCCTATCCTCTATCCTATCCTATTCTTTATCCTATGCTGTATCCTATCCAATACCCTATCGTTTCCTCTATCCTATCCTATCCTCTATAATATCGTATCCTCTATCCTATCCTATAATCTATCCTATCCTATCCTATCCTCTATCCTATAATATCCTCTATCCTATACTATCCTCTATCCTATCCTATCCTCTATCCTATCCAATCACCTATCCGATCCTCTATCCTATCCTTTCCTCTATCCTATCCTATCCTCAATCCTATCCTATCCTCTATCCTATCCAATCCCCTATCCTATCCTCTATCCTATCCTATCCTCTATCGTATCCTATCCTCTATCCTCTATCCTATCCTATCCTGTATCCTATCCTATCCTCTATCATATCCTTTCCTCTATCCTATCCAATCCCCTATCCTATCCTCTATCCGATCCTATCCTCTATCCTATCCTATCCTCTATAATATCGTATCCTCTATCCTATCCTATCCTATACTCTATCCTATCCAATCCCCTATCCTATCCTCCATCCTATCCTATCCTCTATCGTATCCTATCCTCTATCCTATCCAATCCCGTATGCTATCCAATCCCCTATCCTATCCTCTATCCTATCCTATTCTTTATCCTATCCTCTATCCTATCCAATCCCCTATCCTATCCTCTATCCTATCCTATCCTCTATCGTATCCTATCCTCTATCCTCTATCCTATCCTATCCTGTATCCTATCCTATCCTCTATCATATCCTATCCTCTATGCTATCCTATCCTCTATCCTATACTATCCTCTATCCTATCCTATCCTCTATCCTATCCTATCCTCTATCGTATCCTATCCTCTATCCTATCCTATACTCTATCCTATCTTATACTCTATCCTATCCTATCCTCTATCCTATACTATCCTGAATCCTATCCTATCCTCTATCCTATCCTATCCTCTATCCTATCCAATCACCTATCCGATCCTCTATCCTATCCTTTCCTCTATCCTATACTATCCTCAATCCTATCCTATCCTCTATCCTATCCTATCCTCTATCCTATCCAATCCCCTATCCGATCCTCTATCCTATCATATCCTCTATCCTATCCTATCCTCTATCCTATCCTATCCAATCCTCTATCCTATCCTATCCTCTATCCTATCTTATCCTCTATCCTATCCTATCCTCTATAATATCCTATCCTCTATCCTATCCTATCCTCAATCCTATCCTATCCTCTATCCTATTCTATCCTCTATCCTATCCTATCCTCTATCCTATCCTCTATCCTATCCTCTATCCTATCCTCTATCCTATCCTCTATCCTATCCTCTATCCTATCCTATCCTCTATCCTATCCTATCCTCTATCCTATCCTATCGTCTAACCTATCCTATCCTCTATCGTCTCCTGTCCTCTATCCTATACAATCCCCTATCCTATCCTCTATCCGATCCTATCCTCTATCGTATCCTATACTCTATCCTATCCAATCCCCTATCCTATCCTCTATGCTATCCTATTCACTATCCTATACTATCCTCTATCCTATCCTATCCTCTATCATATCCTATCCTCTATCCTATCCTATCCTCTATCCTATCCTATCCTCTATCCTATCCTATCCTCTATCCTATCCTATCCTCTATCCTATCCTATCCTCTATCCTATCCTATCCTCTATAATATCCTATCCTCTATCGTATTCTATCCTCTATCCTATCCTATCCTCTATCCTATCCGATCCTCTATCCTATCATATCCTCTATCCTATCCTATCCTCTATCCTATCCTATCCTCTATCCTATCCTATCCTCTATCCTATCCTATCCTCTATCCTATCCTATCCTCTATCCTATCCTATCCTCTATCCTATCCTATCCTCTATCCTATCCTATCCTCTATCCTATCCTATCCTCTATCCTATCCTATCCTCTATCCTATCCTATCCTCTATCCTATCCTATCCTCTATCCTATCCTATCCTCTATCCTATCCTATCCTCTATCCTATCCTATCCTCTATCCTATCCTATCCTCTATCCTATCCTATCCTCTATCCTATCCGATCCTCTATCCTATCATATCCTCTATCCTATCCTATCCTCTATCCTATCCTCTATCCTATCCTATCCTCTATCCTATCCTATCCTCTATCCTATACTATCCTATCCTCTATCCTATCATATCCTCTATCCTATCCTATCCTCTATCCTATCCTCTATCCTACCCTATCCTCTATCCTATCCTATCCTCTATCCTATACTATCCTATCCTCTATCCTATCCGATCCTCTATCCTATCCTATCCTCTATCCTATCCTATCCTCTATCCTATCCTATCCTCTATCCTATCCTATCCTCTATCCTATCCTATCCTCTATCCTATCCTATCCTCTATCCTATCCTATCCTCTATAATATCCTATCCTCTATCCTATCCTATCCTCTATCCTATCCTATCCTCTATCCTATCCTATCCTCTATCCTATCCTATCCTCTATCCTATCCTATCCTCTATGCTATCCTATCCTCTATCCTATACTATCCTCTATCCTATCCTATCCTCTATCCTATCCAATCACCTATCCGATCCTCTATCCTATCCTTTCCTCTATCCTATACTATCCTCAATCCTATCCTATCCTCTATCGTATCCTATCCTCTATCCTATCCAATCCCCTATCCGATCCTCCATCCTATCATATCCTCTATCCTATCCTATCCTCTATCCTATCCTATCCTCTATCCTATCCTATCCTCTATCCTATCATATCCTCTATCCTATCCTATCCTCTATCCTATCCTATCCTCTATCCTATCCTATCCTCTATCCTATCCTATCCTCTATCCTATCCTATCCTCTATCCTATCCTATCCTCTATCCTATCCGATCCTCTATCCTATCATATCCTCTATCCTATCCTATCCTCTATCCTATCCTATCCTCTATCCTATCCTCTATCGTATCCTATCCTCTATCCTCTATCCTATCCTATCCTGTATCCTATCCTATCCTCTATCATATCCTATCCTCTATGCTATCCTATCCTCTATCCTATACTATCCTCTATCCTATCCTATCCTCTATCCTATCATATCCTCTATCCTATCCTATCCTCTATCCTATCCTATCCTCTATCCTATCTTATACTCTATCCTATCCTATCCTCTATCCTATACTATCCTGAATCATATACTATCCTCTATCCTATCCTATCCTCTATCCTATCCTATCCTCTATCCTATCCTATCCTCTATCCTATCCTATCCTCTATCCTATCCTATCCTCTATCCTATCCTATCCTCTATCCTATCCTATCCTCTATCCTATCCTATCCTCTATAATATCCTATCCTCTATCGTATTCTATCCTCTATCCTATCCTATCCTCTATCCTATCCGATCCTCTATCCTATCATATCCTCTATCCTATCCTATCCTCTATCCTATCCTATCCTCTATCCTATCCTATCCTCTATCCTATCCTATCCTCTATCCTATCCTATCCTCTATCCTATCCTATCCTCTATCCTATCCTATCATATCCTCTATCCTATCCTATCCTCTATCCTATCCTCTATCCTATCCTCTATCCTATCCTATCCTCTATCCTATCCTATCCTCTATCCTATACTATCCTATCCTCTATCCTATCCGATCCTCTATCCTATCCTATCCTCTATCCTATCCTATCCTCTATCCTATCCGATCCTCTATCCTATCATATCCTCTATCCTATCCTATCCTCTATCCTATCCTCTATCCTATCCTATCCTCTATCCTATCCTATCCTCTATCCTATACTATCCTATCCTCTATCCTATCCGATCCTCTATCCTATCCTATCCTCTATCCTATCCTATCCTCTATCCTATCCTATCCTCTATCCTATCCTATCCTCTATCCTATCCTCTATCCTATCCTATCCTCTATCCTATCCTATCCTCTATCCTATCCTATCCTCTATCCTATCCTATCCTCTATCCTATCCTATCCTCTATCCTATCCAATCACCTATCCGATCCTCTATCCTATCCTTTCCTCTATCCTATACTATCCTCAATCCTATCCTATCCTCTATCCTATCCTATCCTCTATCCTATCCAATCCCCTATCCGATCCTCTATCCTATCATATCCTCTATCCTATCCTATCCTCTATCCTATCCTATCCATTCCTCTATCCTATCCTATCCTCTATCCTATCTTATCCTCTATCCTATCCTATCCTCTATAATATCCTATCCTCTATCCTATCCTATCCTCAATCCTATCCTATCCTCTATCCTATTCTATCCTCTATCCTATCCCTTCCTCTATCCTATCCTCTATCCTATCCTCTATCCTATCCTATCCTCTATCCTATCCTATCCTCTATCCTATCCTATCGTCTAACCTATCCTATCCTCTATCGTCTCCTGTCCTCTATCCTATACAATCCCCTATCCTATCCTCTATCCGATCCTATCCTCTATCGTATCCTATACTCTATCCTATCCAATCCCCTATCCTATCCTCTATGCTATCCTATTCACTATCCTATACTATCCTCTATCCTATCCTATCCTCTATCCTATCCTATCCTCTATCCTATCCTATCCTCTATCCTATCCTATCCTCTATCCTATCCTATCCTCTATCCTATCCTCTATCCTATCCTATCCTCTATCCTATCCTATCCTCTATAATATCCTATCCTCTATCGTATCCTATCCTCTATCCTATCCTATCCTCTATCCTATACAATCCACTATCCTATCCTCTATCCTATCCTCTATCCTATCCTATCCTCTATCCTATCCTATCTTCTATCCTATCCTATCATCTATCCTATCCACTATCGTATCCTATCCTCTATCCTATCCAATCCTATATCCTATCCTCTATCCTATCCTATCCTCTATCCTATCCTATCCTCTATCCTATCCTATCCTCTATCCTATCCTATCCTCTATCCTATCCTATCCTCTATCCTATCCTATCCTCTATCCTATCCTATCCTCTATCCTATCCTATCCTCTATCCTATCCTATCCTCTATAATATCCTATCCTCTATCGTATTCTATCCTCTATCCTATCCTATCCTCTATCCTATCCGATCCTCTATCCTATCATATCCTCTATCCTATCCTATCCTCTATCCTATCCTATCCTCTATCCTATCCTATCCTCTATCCTATCCTATCCTCTATCCTATCCTATCCTCTATCCTATCCTATCCTCTATCCTATCCTATCCTCTATCCTATCCTATCCTCTATCCTATCCTATCCTCTATCCTATCCTATCCTCTATCCTATCCTATCCTCTATCCTATCCTATCCTCTATCCTATCCTATCCTCTATCCTATCCTATCCTCTATCCTATCCGATCCTCTATCCTATCATATCCTCTATCCTATCCTATCCTCTATCCTATCCTATCCTCTATCCTATCCTATCCTCTATCCTATCCTATCCTCTATCCTATCCTATCCTCTATCCTATCCTATCCTCTATCCTATCCTATCCTCTATCCTATCCTATCCTCTATCCTATCCTATCCTCTATCCTATCCTATCCTCTATCCTATCCTATCCTCTATCCTATCCTATCCTCTATCCTATCCTATCCTCTATCCTATCCTATCCTCTATCCTATCCTATCCTCTATCCTATCCTATCCTCTATCCTATCCTATCCTCTATCCTATCCTATCCTCTATCCTATCCTATCCTCTATCCTATCCTATCCTCTATCCTATCCTATCCTCTATCCTATCCTATCCTCTATCCTATCCTATCCTCTATCCTATCCTATCCTCTATCCTATCCTATCCTCTATCCTATCCTATCCTCTATAATATCCTATCCTCTATCGTATCCTATCCTCTATCCTATCCTATCCTCTATCCTATACAATCCACTATCCTATCCTCTATCCTATCCTCTATCCTATCCTATCCTCTATCCTATCCTATCTTCTATCCTATCCTATCATCTATCCTATCCACTATCGTATCCTATCCTCTATCCTATCCAATCCTATATCCTATCCTCTATCCTATCCTATCCCCTATCCTATCCTATCCTCTATCCTATCCTATCCTCTATCCTATCCTATCCTCTATCCTATCCTATCCTCTATCCTATCCTATCCTCTATCCTATCCTATCCTCTATCCTATCCTATCCTCTATCCTATCTTATACTCTATCCTATCCTATCCTCTATCCTATACTATCCTGAATCCTATCCTATCCTCTATCCTATCCTATCCTCTATCCTATCCAATCACCTATCCGATCCTCTATCCTATCCTTTCCTCTATCCTATACTATCCTCAATCCTATCCTATCCTATCCTCTATCCTATCCAATCCCCTATCCGATCCTCTATCCTATCATATCCTCTATCCTATCCTATCCTCTATCCTATCCTATCCTCTATCCTATCCTATCCTCTATCCTATCCTATCCTCTATCCTATCCTATCCTCTATCCTATCCTATCCTCTATCCTATCCTATCCTCTATCCTATCCTATCCTCTATCCTATCCTATCCTCTATCCTATCCTATCCTCTATCCTATCCTATCCTCTATCCTATCCTATCCTCTATCCTATCCTATCCTCTATCCTATCCTATCCTCTATCCTATCCTATCCTCTATAATATCCTATCCTCTATCGTATTCTATCCTCTATCCTATCCTATCCTCTATCCTATCCGATCCTCTATCCTATCATATCCTCTATCCTATCCTATCCTCTATCCTATCCGATCCTCTATCCTATCCTATCCTCTATCCTATCCTATCCTATCCTCTATCCTATCCGATCCCCTATCCTATCCTATCCTCTATCCTATCCTATCCTCTATCCTATCGTATCCTCTATCCTATCCTATCCTCTATCCTATCCTATCCTCTATCCTATCCTATCCTCTATAATATCCTATCCTCTATCCTATCCTATCCTGTATCCTATCCTATCCTCTATCCTATCCTATCCTCTATCCTATCCTATCCTCTATCCTATCTTATCCTATCCTCTATCCTATCCGATCCTCTATCCTATCATATCCTCCACCCTATCCTATCCTCTATCCTATCCTATCCTCTATCCTATCCTATCCTCTATCCTATCCTATCCTCTATCCTATCCTATCCTCTATCCTATCATATCCTATCCTCTATCCTATCCTCTATCCTATCCTCTATCCTATCCTATCCTCTATCCTATCCTATCCTCTATCCTATCCTATCCTCTATCCTATCCTCTATAATATCCTATCCTCTATCCTATCCTATCCTCTATCCTATCCTATCCTCTATCCTATCCTATCCTCTATCCTATCCTATCCTCTATCCTATCCTATCCTCTATCCTATCCTATCCTCTATCCTATCCTATCCTCTATCCTATCCTATCCTCTATCCTATCCTATCCTCTATCCTATCCTATCCTCTATCCTATCCTATCCTCTATCCTATCCTATCCTCTATCCTATCCTATCCTCTATCCTATCCTATCCTCTATCCTATCCTATCCTCTATCCTATCCTATCCTCTATCCTATCCTATCCTCTATCCTATCCTATCCTCTATCCTATCCTATCGTCTATCCTATCCTATCCTCTATAATATCCTATCCTCTATCGTATTCTATCCTCTATCCTATCCTATCCCCTATCCTATCCGATCCTCTATCCTATCATATCCTCTATCCTATCCTATCCTCTATCCTATCCTATCCTCTATCCTATCCTATCCTCTATCCTATCCTATCCTCTATCCTATCCTATCCTCTATCCTATCCTCTATCGTATCCTATCCTCTATCCTCTATCCTATCCTATCCTGTATCCTATCCTATCCTCTATATATCCTATCCTCTATGCTATCCTATCCTCTATCCTATACTATCCTCTATCCTATCCTATCCTCTATCCTATCATATCCTCTATCCTATCCTATCCTCTATCCTATCCTATCCTCTATCCTATCTTATACTCTATCCTATCCTATCCTCTATCCTATACTATCCTGAATCCTATCCTATCCTCTATCCTATCCTATCCTCTATCCTATCCAATCACCTATCCGATCCTCTATCCTATCCTTTCCTCTATCCTATACTATCCTCAATCCTATCCTATCCTCTATCCTATCCTATCCTCTATCCTATCCAATCCTCTATCCTATCCTCTATGCTATCTTATTCACTATCCTATACTATCCTCTATCCTATCCTATCCTCTATCCTATCCTATCCTCTATCCTATCCTATCCTCTATCCTATCCTATCCTCTATCCTATCCTATCCTCTATAATATCCTATCCTCTATCGTATCCTATCCTCTATCCTATCCTATCCTCTATCCTATACAATCCACTATCCTATCCTCTATCCTATCCTCTATCCTATCCTATCCTCTATCCTATCCTATCTTCTATCCTATCCTATCATCTATCCTATCCACTATCGTATCGTATCCTCTATCCTATCCAATCCTATATCCTATCCTCTATCCTATCCTATCCTCTATCCTATCCTATCCTCTATCCTATCCTATCCTCTATCCTATCCTATCCTCTATCCTATCCTATCCTCTATCCTATCCTCTATCCTATCCTCTATCCTATCCTCTATCCTATCCTATCCTCTATCCTATCCTATCCTCTATCCTATCCTATCGTCTAACCTATCCTATCCTCTATCGTCTCCTGTCCTCTATCCTATACAATCCCCTATCCTATCCTCTATCCGATCCTATCCTCTATCGTATCCTATACTCTACCCTATCCAATCCCCTATCCTATCCTCTATGCTATCCTATTCACTATCCTATACTATCCTCTATCCTATCCTATCCTCTATCCTATCCTATCCTCTATCCTATCCTATCCTCTATCCTATCCTATCCTCTATCCTATCCTATCCTCTATAATATCCTATCCTCTATCGTATCCTATCCTCTATCCTATCCTATAATCTATCCTATACAATCCACTATCCTATCCTCTATCCTATCCTCTATCCTATCCTATCCTCTATCCTATCCTATCTTCTATCCTATCCTATCATCTATCCTATCCACTATCGTATCGTATCCTCTATCCTATCCAATCCTATATCCTATCCTCTATCCTATCCTATCCTCTATCCTATCCTATCCTCTATCCTATCCTATCCTCTATCCTATCCTATCCTCTATCCTATCCTATCCTCTATCCTATCCTATCCTCTATCCTATCCTATCCTCTATCCTATCCTATCCTCTATCCTATCCTATCCTCTATCCTATCCTATCCTCTATCCTATCCTATCCTCTATCCTATCCTATCCTCTATCCTATCCTATCCTCTATCCTATCCTATCCTCTATCCTATCCTATCCTCTATCCTATCCTATCCTCTATCCTATCCTATCCTCTATCCTATCCTATCCTCTATCCTATCCTATCCTCTATCCTATCCTATCCTCTATCCTATCCTATCCTCTATCCTATCCTATCCTCTATCCTATCCTATCCTCTATCCTATCCTATCCTCTATAATATCCTATCCTCTATCGTATTCTATCCTCTATCCTATCCTATCCCCTATCCTATCCGATCCTCTATCCTATCATATCCTCTATCCTATCCTATCCTCTATCCTATCCTATCCTCTATCCTATCCTATCCTCTATCCTATCCTCTATCGTATCCTATCCTCTATCCTCTATCCTATCCTATCCTGTATCCTATCCTATCCTCTATATATCCTATCCTCTATGCTATCCTATCCTCTATCCTATACTATCCTCTATCCTATCCTATCCTCTATCCTATCATATCCTCTATCCTATCCTATCCTCTATCCTATCCTATCCTCTATCCTATCTTATACTCTATCCTATCCTATCCTCTATCCTATACTATCCTGAATCCTATCCTATCCTCTATCCTATCCTATCCTCTATCCTATCCAATCACCTATCCGATCCTCTATCCTATCCTTTCCTCTATCCTATACTATCCTCAATCCTATCCTATCCTCTATCCTATCCTATCCTCTATCCTATCCAATCCTCTATCCTATCCTCTATGCTATCTTATTCACTATCCTATACTATCCTCTATCCTATCCTATCCTCTATCCTATCCTATCCTCTATCCTATCCTATCCTCTATCCTATCCTATCCTCTATCCTATCCTATCCTCTATAATATCCTATCCTCTATCGTATCCTATCCTCTATCCTATCCTATCCTCTATCCTATACAATCCACTATCCTATCCTCTATCCTATCCTCTATCCTATCCTATCCTCTATCCTATCCTATCTTCTATCCTATCCTATCATCTATCCTATCCACTATCGTATCGTATCCTCTATCCTATCCAATCCTATATCCTATCCTCTATCCTATCCTATCCTCTATCCTATCCTATCCTCTATCCTATCCTATCCTCTATCCTATCCTATCCTCTATCCTATCCTATCCTCTATCCTATCCTCTATCCTATCCTCTATCCTATCCTCTATCCTATCCTATCCTCTATCCTATCCTATCCTCTATCCTATCCTATCGTCTAACCTATCCTATCCTCTATCGTCTCCTGTCCTCTATCCTATACAATCCCCTATCCTATCCTCTATCCGATCCTATCCTCTATCGTATCCTATACTCTACCCTATCCAATCCCCTATCCTATCCTCTATGCTATCCTATTCACTATCCTATACTATCCTCTATCCTATCCTATCCTCTATCCTATCCTATCCTCTATCCTATCCTATCCTCTATCCTATCCTATCCTCTATCCTATCCTATCCTCTATCCTATCCTATCCTCTATAATATCCTATCCTCTATCGTATCCTATCCTCTATCCTATCCTATAATCTATCCTATACAATCCACTATCCTATCCTCTATCCTATCCTCTATCCTATCCTATCCTCTATCCTATCCTATCTTCTATCCTATCCTATCATCTATCCTATCCACTATCGTATCGTATCCTCTATCCTATCCAATCCTATATCCTATCCTCTATCCTATCCTATCCTCTATCCTATCCTATCCTCTATCCTATCCTATCCTCTATCCTATCCTATCCTCTATCCTATCCTATCCTCTATCCTATCCTATCCTCTATCCTATCCTATCCTCTATCCTATCTTATCCTCTATCCTATCCTATCCTCTATCCTATCCTATCCTCTATCCTATCCTATCCTCTATCCTATCCTATCCTCTATCGTATCCTATCCTCTGTCCTATCCTATCATCTATAATGTCCTATCCTCTATCGTATTCTATCCTCTATCCTATCCTATCCTCTATCCTATACAATCCACTATCGAATCCTCTATCCTATCCTCTATCCTATCCTCTATCCTATCCTATCCTCTATCCTATCCTATCTTCTATCCTATCCTATCATCTATCCTATCCACTATCGTATCGTATCCTCTATCCTATCCAATCCTATATCCTATCCTCTATCCTATCCTATCCTCTATCCTATCCTATCCTCTATCCTATCCTATCCTCTATCCTATCCTATCCTCTATCCTATCCTATCCTCTATCCTATCCTATCCTCTATAATATCCTATCCTCTATCGTATCCTATCCTCTATCCTATCCTATCCTCTATCCTATACAATCCACTATCCTATCCTCTATCCTATCCTCTATCCTATCCTATCCTCTATCCTATCCTATCTTCTATCCTATCCTATCATCTATCCTATCCACTATCGTATCGTATCCTCTATCCTATCCAATCCTATATCCTATCCTCTATCCTATCCTATCCTCTATCCTATCCTATCCTCTATCCTATCCTATCCTCTATCCTATCCTATCCTCTATCCTATCCTATCCTCTATCCTATCCTATCCTCTATCCTATCCTATCCTCTATCCTATCTTATCCTCTATCCTATCCTATCCTCTATCCTATCCTATCCTCTATCCTATCCTATCCTCTATCCTATCCTATCCTCTATCCTATCCTATCCTCTATCCTATCCTATCCTCTATCCTATCCTATCCTCTATAATATCCTATCCTCTATCGTATCCTATCCTCTATCCTATCCTATCCTCTATCCTATACAATCCACTATCCTATCCTCTATCCTATCCTCTATCCTATCCTATCCTCTATCCTATCCTATCTTCTATCCTATCCTATCATCTATCCTATCCACTATCGTATCGTATCCTCTATCCTATCCAATCCTATATCCTATCCTCTATCCTATCCTATCCTCTATCCTATCCTATCCTCTATCCTATCCTATCCTCTATCCTATCCTATCCTCTATCCTATCCTCTATCCTATCCTCTATCCTATCCTCTATCCTATCCTATCCTCTATCCTATCCTATCCTCTATCCTATCCTATCGTCTAACCTATCCTATCCTCTATCGTCTCCTGTCCTCTATCCTATACAATCCCCTATCCTATCCTCTATCCGATCCTATCCTCTATCGTATCCTATCCACTATCGTATCGTATCCTCTATCCTATCCAATCCTATATCCTATCCTCTATCCTATCCTATCCTCTATCCTATCCTATCCTCTATCCTATCCTATCCTCTATCCTATCCTATCCTCTATCCTATCCTATCCTCTATCCTATCCTATCCTCTATCCTATCCTATCCTCTATCCTATCCTATCCTCTATCCTATCCTATCCTCTATCCTAACCTATCCTCTATCCTATCCTATCCTCTATCCTATCCTATCCTCTATCCTATCCTATCTTCTATCCTATCCTATCATCTATCCTATCCACTATCGTATCGTATCCTCTATCCTATCCAATCCTATATCCTATCCTCTATCCTATCCTATCCTCTATCCTATCCTATCCTCTATCCTATCCTATCCTCTATCCTATCCTATCCTCTATCCTATCCTATCCTCTATCCTATCCTATCCTCTATCCTATCCTATCCTCTATCCTATCTTATCCTCTATCCTATCCTATCCTCTATCCTATCCTATCCTCTATCCTATCCTATCCTCTATCCTATCCTATCCTCTATCGTATCCTATCCTCTGTCCTATCCTATCATCTATAATGTCCTATCCTCTATCGTATTCTATCCTCTATCCTATCCTATCCTCTATCCTATACAATCCACTATCGAATCCTCTATCCTATCCTCTATCCTATCCTCTATCCTATCCTATCCTCTATCCTATCCTATCTTCTATCCTATCCTATCATCTATCCTATCCACTATCGTATCGTATCCTCTATCCTATCCAATCCTATATCCTATCCTCTATCCTATCCTATCCTCTATCCTATCCTATCCTCTATCCTATCCTATCCTCTATCCTATCCTATCCTCTATCCTATCCTATCCTCTATCCTATCCTATCCTCTATAATATCCTATCCTCTATCGTATCCTATCCTCTATCCTATCCTATCCTCTATCCTATACAATCCACTATCCTATCCTCTATCCTATCCTCTATCCTATCCTATCCTCTATCCTATCCTATCTTCTATCCTATCCTATCATCTATCCTATCCACTATCGTATCGTATCCTCTATCCTATCCAATCCTATATCCTATCCTCTATCCTATCCTATCCTCTATCCTATCCTATCCTCTATCCTATCCTATCCTCTATCCTATCCTATCCTCTATCCTATCCTATCCTCTATCCTATCCTATCCTCTATCCTATCCTATCCTCTATCCTATCTTATCCTCTATCCTATCCTATCCTCTATCCTATCCTATCCTCTATCCTATCCTATCCTCTATCCTATCCTATCCTCTATCGTATCCTATCCTCTGTCCTATCCTATCATCTATAATGTCCTATCCTCTATCGTATTCTATCCTCTATCCTATCCTATCCTCTATCCTATACAATCCACTATCGAATCCTCTATCCTATCCTCTATCCTATCCTCTAACCTATCCTATCCTCTATCCTATCCTATCTTCTATCCTATCCTATCATCTATCCTATCCACTATCGTATCGTATCCTCTATCCTATCCAATCCTATATCCTATCCTCTATCCTATCCTATCCTCTATCCTATCCTATCCTCTATCCTATCCTATCCTCTATCCTATCCTATCCTCTATCCTATCCTATCCTCTATCCTATCCTATCCTCTATCCTATCCTATCCTCTATCCTATCCTATCCTCTATCCTATCCTATCCTCTATCCTAACCTATCCTCTATCCTATCCTATCCTCTATCCTATCCTATCCTCTATCCTATCCTATCCTCTATCCTATCCTATCCTCTATCCTATCCTATCCTCTATCCTATCCTATCCTCTATCCTATCCTATCCTCTATCCTATCCTATCCTCTATAATATCCTATCCTCTATCGTATTCTATCCTCTATCCTATCCTATCCTCTATCCTATCCGATCCTCTATCCTATCATATCCTCTATCCTATCCTATCCTCTATCCTATCCTATCCTCTATCCTATCCGATCCTCTATCCTATCATATCCTCTATCCTATCCTATCCTCTATCCTATACTATCCTGAATCCTATCCTATCCACTATCCTATCCTATCCTCTATCCTATCCAATCACCTATCCGATCCTCTATCCTATCCTTTCCTCTATCCTATACTATCCTCAATCCTATCCTATCCTCTATCCTATCCGATCCTCTATCCTATCATATCCTCTATCCTATCCTATCCTCTATCCTATCCTATCCTCTATCCTATCCTATCCTCTATCCTATCCTATCCTATCCTCTATCCTATCCGATCCCCTATCCTATCCTATCCTCTATCCTATCCTATCCTCTATCCTATCGTATCCTCTATCGTCTCCTGTCCTCTATCCTATACAATCCCCTATCCTATCCTCTATGCTATCCTATTCACTATCCTATACTATCCTCTATCCTATCCTATCCTCTATCCTATCCTATCCTCTATCCTATCCTATCCTCTATCCTATCCTATCCTCTATCCTATCCTATCCTCTATCCTATCCTATCCTCTATAATATCCTATCCTCTATCGTATCCTATCCTCTATCCTATACAATCCACTATCCTATCCTCTATCCTATCCTCTATCCTATCCTATCCTCTATCCTATCCTATCTTCTATCCTATCCTATCATCTATCCTATCCACTATCGTATCCTATCCTCTATCCTATCCAATCCTATATCCTATCCTCTATCCTATCCTATCCTCTATCCTATCCTATCCTCTATCCTATCCTATCCTCTATCCTATCCTATCCTCTATCCTATCCTATCCTCTATCCTATCCTATCCTCTATCCTATCCTATCCTCTATCCTATCCTATCCTCTATAATATCCTATCCTCTATCGTATTCTATCCTCTATCCTATCCTATCCTCTATCCTATCCTATCCTCTATCCTATCCTATCCTATCCTCTATCCTATCCTCTATCCTATCCTCTATCCTATCCTATCTTCTATCCTATCCTATCCTCTATCCTATCCTATCCTATCCTCTATCCTATCCTATCCTCTATCCTATCCTATCCTCTATCCTATCCTATCCTCTATCCTATCCTATCCTTTATCCTATCCTATCCTCTATCCTATCCTATCCTCTATCCTATCCTATCCTCTATCCTATCCTATCCTCTATCCTATCCTATCCTCTATCCTATCCTATCCTCTATCCTATCCTATCCTCTATCCTATCCTATCCTCTATAATATCCTATCCTCTATCGTATTCTATCCTCTATCCTATCCTATCCCCTATCCTATCCGATCCTCTATCCTATCATATCCTCTATCCTATCCTATCCTCTATCCTATCCTATCCTCTATCCTATCCTCTATCGTATCCTATCCTCTATCCTCTATCCTATCCTATCCTGTATCCTATCCTATCCTCTATATATCCTATCCTCTATGCTATCCTATCCTCTATCCTATACTATCCTCTATCCTATCCTATCCTCTATCCTATCATATCCTCTATCCTATCCTATCCTCTATCCTATCCTATCCTCTATCCTATCTTATACTCTATCCTATCCTATCCTCTATCCTATACTATCCTGAATCCTATCCTATCCTCTATCCTATCCTATCCTCTATCCTATCCAATCACCTATCCGATCCTCTATCCTATCCTTTCCTCTATCCTATACTATCCTCAATCCTATCCTATCCTCTATCCTATCCTATCCTCTATCCTATCCAATCCTCTATCCTATCCTCTATGCTATCTTATTCACTATCCTATACTATCCTCTATCCTATCCTATCCTCTATCCTATCCTATCCTCTATCCTATCCTATCCTCTATCCTATCCTATCCTCTATCCTATCCTATCCTCTATAATATCCTATCCTCTATCGTATCCTATCCTCTATCCTATCCTATCCTCTATCCTATACAATCCACTATCCTATCCTCTATCCTATCCTCTATCCTATCCTCTATCCTATCCTATCCTCTATCCGATCCTATCTTCTATCCTATCCTATCATCTATCCTATCCACTATCGTATCGTATCCTCTATCCTATCCAATCCTATATCCTATCCTCTATCCTATCCTATCCTCTATCCTATCCTATACTCTATCCTATCCTATCCTCTATCCTATCCTATCCTCTATCCTATCCTATCCTCTATCCTATCCTATCCTCTATCCTATCCTATCCTCTATCCTATCCTCTATCCTATCCTCTATCCTATCCTCTATCCTATCCTATCCTCTATCCTATCCTATCCTCTATCGTATCCTATCGTCTAACCTATCCTATCCTCTATCGTCTCCTGTCCTCTATCCTATACAATCCCCTATCCTATCCTCTATCCGATCCTATCCTCTATCGTATCCTATACTCTATCCTATCCAATCCCCTATCCTATCCTCTATGCTATCCTATTCACTATCCTATACTATCCTCTATCGTATCCTATCCTCTATCCTATCCTATCCTCTATCCTATACAATCCACTATCCTATCCTCTATCCTATCCTCTATCCTATCCTATCCTCTATCCTATCCTCTTCTTTATCCTATGCTCTATCCTATCCAATACCGTATCGTTTCCTCTATCCTATCCTATCCTCTATAATATCGTATCCTCTATCCTATCCTATACTCTATCCTATCCTATCCTATCCTCTATCCTATAATATCCTCTATCCTATACTATCCTCTATCCTATCCTATCCTCTATCCTATCCAATCACCTATCCGATCCTCTATCCTATCCTTTCCTCTATCCTATCCTATCCTCAATCCTATCCTATCCTCTATCCTATCCTATCCTCTATCCTATACTATCCTCTATCCTATCCTATCCTCTATCCTATCCAATCACCTATCCGATCCTCTATCCTATCCTTTCCTCTATCCTATCCTATCCTCAATCCTATCCTATCCTCTATCCTATCCTATCCTCTATCCTATCCAATCCCCTATCCTATCCTCTATCCTATCCTATCCTCTATCCTATCCTATCATCTATCCTATCCACTATCGTATCCTATCCTCTAACCTATCCAATCCTATATCCTATCCTCTATCCTATCCTATCCTCTATCCTATCCTTTCCTCTATCCTATCCAATCCCCTATCCTATCCTCCATCCTATCCTATCCTCTATCGTATCCTATCCTCTATCCTATCCAATCCCGTATGCTATCCAATCCCCTATCCTATCCTCTATCCTATCCTATTCTTTATCCTATGCTCTATCCTATCCAATACCCTATCGTTTCCTCTATCCTATCCTATCCTCTATAATATCGTATCCTCTATCCTATCCTATACTCTATCCTATCCTATCCTATCCTCTATCCTATCCTATCCTCTATCCTATCCTATCCTCTATCCTATCCTATCCTCTATCCTATCCTATCCTCTATCCTATCCTATCCTCTATCCTATCCGATCCTCTATCCTATCATATCCTCTATCCTATCCTATCCTCTATCCTATCCTATCCTCTATCCTATCCTATCCTCTATCCTATCCTATCCTCTATCCTATCCTATCCTCTATCCTATCCTATCCTCTATCCTATCCTATCCTCTATCCTATCCTATCCTCTATCCTATCCTATCCTCTATCCTATCCTATCCTCTATCCTATCCTATCCTCTATCCTATCCTATCCTCTATCCTATCCTATCCTCTATCCTATCCTATCCTCTATCCTATCCTATCCTCTATCCTATCCTATCCTCTATCCTATCCTATCCTATCCTCTATCCTATCCTATCCTCTATACTATACTATCCTCTATCCTATCCTATCCTCTATCCTATCCTATCCTCTATCCGATCCTATCCTCTATCCTATCCTATCCTCTATAATATCGTATCCTCTATCCTATCCTATCCTATACTCTATCCTATCCAATCCCCTATCCTATCCTCCATCCTATCCTATCCTCTATCGTATCCTATCCTCTATCCTATCCAATCCCGTATGCTATCCAATCCCCTATCCTATCCTCTATCCTATCCTCTTCTTTATCCTATACTCTATCCTATCCAATACCGTATCGTTTCCTCTATCCTATCCTATCCTCTATAATATCGTATCCTCTATCCTATCCTATACTCTATCCTATCCTATCCTCAATCCTATCCTATCCTCTATCCTATCCTATCCTCTATCCTATACTATCCTCTATCCTATCCTATCCTCTATCCTATCCAATCACCTATCCGATCCTCTAACCTATCCTTTCCTCTATCCTATCCTATCTTCAATCCTATCCTATCCTCTATCCTATCCTATCCTCTATCCTATCCAATCCCCTATCCTATCCTCTATCCTATCCTATCCTCTATCCTATCCACTATCGTATCCTATCCTCTAACCTATCCAATCCTATATCCTATCCTCTATCCTATCCTATCCTCTATCCTATCCTTTCCTCTATCCTATCCAATCCCCTATCCTATCCTCCATCCTATCCTATCCTCTATCGTATCCTATCCTCTATCCTATCCAATCCCGTATGCTATCCAATCCCCTATCCTATCCTCTATCCTATCCTATTCTTTATCCTATGCTCTATCCTATCCAATACCCTATCGTTTCCTCTATCCTATCCTATCCTCTATAATATCGTATCCTCTATCCTATCCTATACTCTATCCTATCCTATCCTATCCTCTATCCTATAATATCCTCTATCCTATACTATCCTCTATCCTATCCTATCCTCTATCCTATCCAATCACCTATCCGATCCTCTATCCTATCCTTTCCTCTATCCTATCCTATCCTCAATCCTATCCTATCCTCTATCCTATCCAATCCCCTATCCTATCCTCTATCCTATCCTATCCTCTATCCTATCCTATCGTCTAACCTATCCTATCCTCTTTCCTATCCTATCCTCTATAATATCCTATCCTCTATCGTATCCTATCCTCTATCCTATCCTATCCTCTATCCTATACAATCCACTATCCTATCCTCTATCCTATACAATCCACTATCCTATCCTCTATCCTATCCTCTATCCTATCCTATCCTCTATCCTATCCTATCTTCTATCCTATCCTATCATCTATCCTATCCACTATCGTATCCTATCCTCTATCCTATCCAATCCTATATCCTATCCTCTATCCTATCCTATCCTCTATCCTATCCTATCCTCTATCCTATCCTATCCTCTATCCTATCCTATCCTCTATCCTATCCTATCCTCTATCCTATCCTATCCTCTATCCTATCCTATCCTCTATCCTATCCTATCCTCTATCCTATCCTATCCTCTATCCTATCCTATCCTCTATCCTATCCTATCCTCTATCCTATCCTATCCCCTATCCTATCCTATCCTCTATCCTATCCTCTATCCTATCCTCTATCCTATCCTATCCTCTATCCTATCCTATCGTCTAACCTATCCTATCCTCTATCGTCTCCTGTCCTCTATCCTATACAATCCCCTATCCTATCCTCTATCCGATCCTATCCTCTATCGTATCCTATCCTCTATCCTATCCTATCCTCTATCCTATCCTATCCTCTATCCTATCCTATCCTCTATCCTATCCTATCCTCTATAATATCCTATCCTCTATCGTATCCTATCCTCTATCCTATCCTATCCTCTATCCTATACAATCCACTATCCTATCCTCTATCCTATCCTCTATCCTATCCTATCCTCTATCCTATCCTATCTTCTATCCTATCTTATCATCTATCCTATCCACTATCGTATCCTATCCTCTATCCTATCCAATCCTATATCCTATCCTCTATCCTATCCTATCCTCTATCGTATCCTATCCTCTATCCTATCCTATCCTCTATCCTATCCTATCCTCTATCCTATCCTATCCTCTATCCTATCCGATCCTCTATCCTATCCGATCCTCTATCCTATCATATCCTCTATCCTATCCTATCCTCTATCCTATAATATCCTCTATCCTATACTATCCTCTATCCTATCCTATCCTCTATCCTATAATATCCTCTATCCTATACTATCCTCTATCCTATCCTATCCTCTATCCTATCCAATCACCTATCCGATCCTCTATCCTATCCTTTCCTCTATCCTATCCTATCCTCAATCCTATCCTATCCTCTATCCTATCCTATCCTCTATCCTATACTATCCTCTATCCTATCCTATCCTCTATCCTATCCTATCCTCTATCCTATCCTATCCTCTATCCTATCCTATCCTCTATCCTATCCTATCCTCTATCCTATACTATCCTCTATCCTATCCTATCCTCTATCCTATCCAATCACCTATCCGATCCTCTATCCTATCCTTTCCTCTATCCTATCCTATCCTCAATCCTATCCTATCCTCTATCCTATCCTATCCTCTATCCTATCCAATCCCCTATCCTATCCTCTATCCTATCCTATCCTCCATCCTATCCTATCATCTATCCTATCCACTATCGCATCCTATCCTCTAACCTATCCAATCCTATATCCTATCCTCTATCCTATCCTATCCTCTATCCTATCCTTTCCTCTATCCTATCCAATCCCCTATCCTATCCTCTATCCGATCCTATCCTCTATCCTATCCTATCCTCTATAATATCGTATCCTCTATCCTATCCTATCCTATACTCTATCCTATCCAATCCCCTATCCTATCCTCCATCCTATCCTATCCTCTATCCTATCCTATCCTCTATCCTATCCAATCCCCTATCCGATCCTCTATCCTATCATATCCTCTATCCTATCCTATCCTCTATCCTATCCTATCCTCTATCATATCCTATCCTCTATCCTATCCAATCCTATATCCTATCCTCTATCGTATCCTATCCTCTATCCTATCCTTTCCTCTATAATATCGTATCCTCTATCCTATCCTATCCTATACTCTATCCTATCCAATCCCCTATCCTATCCTCCATCCTATCCTATCCTCTATCGTATCCTATCCTCTATCCTATCCAATCCCGTATGCTATCCAATCCCCTATCCTATCCTCTATCCTATCCTATTCTTTATCCTATGCTGTATCCTATCCAATACCCTATCGTTTCCTCTATCCTATCCTATCCTCTATAATATCGTATCCTCTATCCTATCCTATACTCTATCCTATCCTATCCTATCCTCTATCCTATAATATCCTCTATCCTATACTATCCTCTATCCTATCCTATCCTCTATCCTATCCAATCACCTATCCGATCCTCTATCCTATCCTTTCCTCTATCCTATCCTATCCTCAATCCTATCCTATCCTCTATCCTATCCAATCCCCTATCCTATCCTCTATCCTATCCTATCCTCTATCGTATCCTATCCTCTATCCTCTATCCTATCCTATCCTGTATCCTATCCTATCCTCTATCATATCCTATCCTCTATGCTATCCTATCCTCTATCCTATACTATCCTCTATCCTATCCTATCCTCTATCCTATCCTATCCTCTATCCTATCCTATCCTCTATCCTATCCTATCCTCTATCCTATCCAATCCCCTATCCGATCCTCTATCCTATCATATCCTCTATCCTATCCTATCCTCTATCCTATCCTATCCTCTATCCTATCCTATCCTCTATCCTATCCAATCCTATATCCTATCCTCTATCCTATCCTTTCCTCTATCCTATCCAATCCCCTATCCTATCCTCTATCCGATCCTATCCTCTATCCTATCCTATCCTCTATAATATCGTATCCTCTATCCTATCCTATCCTATACTCTATCCTATCCAATCCCCTATCCTATCCTCCATCCTATCCTATCCTCTATCGTATCCTATCCTCTATCCTATCCAATCCCGTATGCTATCCAATCCCCTATCCTATCCTCTATCCTATCCTATTCTTTATCCTATGCTCTATCCTATCCAATACCCTATCGTTTCCTCTATCCTATCCTATCCTCTATAATATCGTATCCTCTATCCTATCCTATACTCTATCCTATCCTATCCTATCCTCTATCCTATAACATCCTCTATCCTATACTATCCTCTATCCTATCCTATCCTCTATCCTATCCAATCACCTATCCGATCCTCTATCCTATCCTTTCCTCTATCCTATCCTATCCTCAATCCTATCCTATCCTCTATCCTATCCAATCCCCTATCCTATCCTCTATCCTATCCTATCCTCTATCGTATCCTATCCTCTATCCTCTATCCTATCCTATCCTGTATCCTATCCTATCCTCTATCATATCCTATCCTCTATGCTATCCTATCCTCTATCCTATACTATCCTCTATCCTATCCTATCCTCTATCCTATCCTATCCTCTATCCTATCATATCCTCTATCCTATCCTATCCTCTATCCTATCCTATCCTCTATCCTATCCTATCCTCTATCCTATACTATCCTGAATCCTATCCTATCCTCTATCCTATCCTATCCTCTATCCTATCCGATCCTCTATCCTATCATATCCTCTATCCTATCCTATCCTCTATCCTATCCTATCCTCTATCCTATCCTCTATCGTATCCTATCCTCTATCCTCTATCCTATCCTATCCTGTATCCTATCCTATCCTCTATCATATCCTATCCTCTATGCTATCCTATCCTCTATCCTATACTATCCTCTATCCTATCCTATCCTCTATCCTATCATATCCTCTATCCTATCCTATCCTCTATCCTATCCTATCCTCTATCCTATCTTATACTCTATCCTATCCTATCCTCTATCCTATACTATCCTGAATCATATACTATCCTCTATAATATCCTATCCTCTATCCTATCCTATCCTCAATCCTATCCTATCCTCTATCCTATTCTATCCTCTATCCTATCCCTTCCTCTATCCTATCCTCTATCCTATCCTCTATCCTATCCTATCCTCTATCCTATCCTATCCTCTATCCTATCCTATCGTCTAACCTATCCTATTCTCTATCGTCTCCTGTCCTCTATCCTATACAATCCCCTATCCTATCCTCTATCCGATCCTATCCTCTATCGTATCCTATACTCTATCCTATCCAATCCCCTATCCTATCCTCTATGCTATCCTATTCACTATCCTATACTATCCTCTATCCTATCCTATCCTCTATCCTATCCTATCCTCTATCCTATCCTATCCTCTATCCTATCCTATCCTCTATCCTATCCTATCCTCTATCCTATCCTATCCTGTATAATATCCTATCCTCTATCGTATCCTATCCTCTATCCTATCCTATCCTCTATCCTATACAATCCACTATCCTATCCTCTATCCTATCCTCTATCCTATCCTATCCTCTATCCTATCCTATCTTCTATCCTATCCTATCATCTATCCTATCCACTATCGTATCCTATCCTCTATCCTATCCAATCCTATATCCTATCCTCTATCCTATCCTATCCTCTATCCTATCCTATCCTCTATCCTATCCTATCCTCTATCCTATCCTATCCTCTATCCTATCCTATCCTCTATCCTATCCTATCCTCTATCCTATCCTATCCTCTATCCTATCCTATCCTCTATCCTATCCTATCCTCTATCCTATCCTATCCTCTATCCTATCCTATCCTCTATAATATCCTATCCTCTATCGTATTCTATCCTCTATCCTATCCTATCCTCTATCCTATCCGATCCTCTATCCTATCATATCCTCTATCCTATCCTATCCTCTATCCTATCCTATCCTCTATCCTATCCTATCCTCTATCCTATCCTATCCTCTATCCTATCCTATCCTCTATCCTATCCTATCCTCTATCCTATCCTATCCTATCCTCTATCGTATTCTATCCTCTATCCTATCCTATCCTCAATCCTATCCGATCCTCTATCCTATCATATCCTCTATCCTATCCTATCCTCTATCCTATCCTATCCTCTATCCTATCCTCTATCCTATCCTCTATCCTATCCTATCCTCTATCCTATCCTATCCTCTATCCTATCCTATCGTCTAACCTATCCTATTCTCTATCGTCTCCTGTCCTCTATCCTATACAATCCCCTATCCTATCCTCTATCCGATCCTATCCTCTATCGTATCCTATACTCTATCCTATCCAATCCCCTATCCTATCCTCTATGCTATCCTATTCACTATCCTATACTATCCTCTATCCTATCCTATCCTCTATCCTATCCTATCCTCTATCCTATCCTATCCTGTATCCTATCCTATCCTCTATCCTATCCTATCCTCTATCCTATCCTATCCTCTATAATATCCTATCCTCTATCGTATCCTATCCTCTATCCTATCCTATCCTCTATCCTATACAATCCACTATCCTATCCTCTATCCTATCCTCTATCCTATCCTATCCTCTATCCTATCCTATCTTCTATCCTATCCTATCATCTATCCTATCCACTATCGTATCCTATCCTCTATCCTATCCAATCCTATATCCTATCCTCTATCCTATCCTATCTTCTATCCTATCCTATCATCTATCCTATCCACTATCGTATCGTATCCTCTATCCTATCCAATCCTATATCCTATCCTCTATCCTATCCTATCCTCTATCCTATCCTATCCTCTATCCTATCCTATCCTCTATCCTATCCTATCCTCTATCCTATCCTATCCTCTATCCTATCCTATCCTCTATCCTATCCTATCCTCTATCCTATCTTATCCTCTATCCTATCCTATCCTCTATCCTATCCTATCCTCTATCCTATCCTATCCTCTATCCTATCCTATCCTCTATCGTATCCTATCCTCTGTCCTATCCTATCATCTATAATGTCCTATCCTCTATCGTATTCTATCCTCTATCCTATCCTATCCTCTATCCTATACAATCCACTATCGAATCCTCTATCCTATCCTCTATCCTATCCTCTATCCTATCCTATCCTCTATCCTATCCTATCTTCTATCCTATCCTATCATCTATCCTATCCACTATCGTATCGTATCCTCTATCCTATCCAATCCTATATCCTATCCTCTATCCTATCCTATCCTCTATCCTATCCTATCCTCTATCCTATCCTATCCTCTATCCTATCCTATCCTCTATCCTATCCTATCCTCTATCCTATCCTATCCTCTATAATATCCTATCCTCTATCGTATCCTATCCTCTATCCTATCCTATCCTCTATCCTATACAATCCACTATCCTATCCTCTATCCTATCCTCTATCCTATCCTATCCTCTATCCTATCCTATCTTCTATCCTATCCTATCATCTATCCTATCCACTATCGTATCGTATCCTCTATCCTATCCAATCCTATATCCTATCCTCTATCCTATCCTATCCTCTATCCTATCCTATCCTCTATCCTATCCTATCCTCTATCCTATCCTATCCTCTATCCTATCCTATCCTCTATCCTATCCTATCCTCTATCCTATCCTATCCTCTATCCTATCTTATCCTCTATCCTATCCTATCCTCTATCCTATCCTATCCTCTATCCTATCCTATCCTCTATCCTATCCTATCCTCTATCCTATCCTATCCTCTATCCTATCCTATCCTCTATCCTATCCTATCCTCTATAATATCCTATCCTCTATCGTATCCTATCCTCTATCCTATCCTATCCTCTATCCTATACAATCCACTATCCTATCCTCTATCCTATCCTCTATCCTATCCTATCCTCTATCCTATCCTATCTTCTATCCTATCCTATCATCTATCCTATCCACTATCGTATCGTATCCTCTATCCTATCCAATCCTATATCCTATCCTCTATCCTATCCTATCCTCTATCCTATCCTATCCTCTATCCTATCCTATCCTCTATCCTATCCTATCCTCTATCCTATCCTCTATCCTATCCTCTATCCTATCCTCTATCCTATCCTATCCTCTATCCTATCCTATCCTCTATCCTATCCTATCGTCTAACCTATCCTATCCTCTATCGTCTCCTGTCCTCTATCCTATACAATCCCCTATCCTATCCTCTATCCGATCCTATCCTCTATCGTATCCTATCCACTATCGTATCGTATCCTCTATCCTATCCAATCCTATATCCTATCCTCTATCCTATCCTATCCTCTATCCTATCCTATCCTCTATCCTATCCTATCCTCTATCCTATCCTATCCTCTATCCTATCCTATCCTCTATCCTATCCTATCCTCTATCCTATCCTATCCTCTATCCTATCCTATCCTCTATCCTATCCTATCCTCTATCCTAACCTATCCTCTATCCTATCCTATCCTCTATCCTATCCTATCCTCTATCCTATCCTATCTTCTATCCTATCCTATCATCTATCCTATCCACTATCGTATCGTATCCTCTATCCTATCCAATCCTATATCCTATCCTCTATCCTATCCTATCCTCTATCCTATCCTATCCTCTATCCTATCCTATCCTCTATCCTATCCTATCCTCTATCCTATCCTATCCTCTATCCTATCCTATCCTCTATCCTATCCTATCCTCTATCCTATCTTATCCTCTATCCTATCCTATCCTCTATCCTATCCTATCCTCTATCCTATCCTATCCTCTATCCTATCCTATCCTCTATCGTATCCTATCCTCTGTCCTATCCTATCATCTATAATGTCCTATCCTCTATCGTATTCTATCCTCTATCCTATCCTATCCTCTATCCTATACAATCCACTATCGAATCCTCTATCCTATCCTCTATCCTATCCTCTATCCTATCCTATCCTCTATCCTATCCTATCTTCTATCCTATCCTATCATCTATCCTATCCACTATCGTATCGTATCCTCTATCCTATCCAATCCTATATCCTATCCTCTATCCTATCCTATCCTCTATCCTATCCTATCCTCTATCCTATCCTATCCTCTATCCTATCCTATCCTCTATCCTATCCTATCCTCTATCCTATCCTATCCTCTATAATATCCAATCCTCTATCGTATCCTATCCTCTATCCTATCCTATCCTCTATCCTATACAATCCACTATCCTATCCTCTATCCTATCCTCTATCCTATCCTATCCTCTATCCTATCCTATCTTCTATCCTATCCTATCATCTATCCTATCCACTATCGTATCGTATCCTCTATCCTATCCAATCCTATATCCTATCCTCTATCCTATCCTATCCTCTATCCTATCCTATCCTCTATCCTATCCTATCCTCTATCCTATCCTATCCTCTATCCTATCCTATCCTCTATCCTATCCTATCCTCTATCCTATCCTATCCTCTATCCTATCTTATCCTCTATCCTATCCTATCCTCTATCCTATCCTATCCTCTATCCTATCCTATCCTCTATCCTATCCTATCCTCTATCGTATCCTATCCTCTGTCCTATCCTATCATCTATAATGTCCTATCCTATCATCTATAATGTCCTATCCTCTATCGTATTCTATCCTCTATCCTATCCTATCCTCTATCCTATACAATCCACTATCGAATCCTCTATCCTATCCTCTATCCTATCCTCTAACCTATCCTATCCTCTATCCTATCCTATCTTCTATCCTATCCTATCATCTATCCTATCCACTATCGTATCGTATCCTCTATCCTATCCAATCCTATATCCTATCCTCTATCCTATCCTATCCTCTATCCTATCCTATCCTCTATCCTATCCTATCCTCTATCCTATCCTATCCTCTATCCTATCCTATCCTCTATCCTATCCTATCCTCTATCCTATCCTATCCTCTATCCTATCCTATCCTCTATCCTATCCTATCCTCTATCCTAACCTATCCTCTATCCTATCCTATCCTCTATCCTATCCTATCCTCTATCCTATCCTATCCTCTATCCTATCCTATCCTCTATCCTATCCTATCCTCTATCCTATCCTATCCTCTATCCTATCCTATCCTCTATCCTATCCTATCCTCTATAATATCCTATCCTCTATCGTATTCTATCCTCTATCCTATCCTATCCTCTATCCTATCCGATCCTCTATCCTATCATATCCTCTATCCTATCCTATCCTCTATCCTATCCTATCCTCTATCCTATCCGATCCTCTATCCTATCATATCCTCTATCCTATCCTATCCTCTATCCTATACTATCCTGAATCCTATCCTATCCACTATCCTATCCTATCCTCTATCCTATCCAATCACCTATCCGATCCTCTATCCTATCCTTTCCTCTATCCTATACTATCCTCAATCCTATCCTATCCTCTATCCTATCCGATCCTCTATCCTATCATATCCTCTATCCTATCCTATCCTCTATCCTATCCTATCCTCTATCCTATCCTATCCTCTATCCTATCCTATCCTATCCTCTATCCTATCCGATCCCCTATCCTATCCTATCCTCTATCCTATCCTATCCTCTATCCTATCGTATCCTCTATCGTCTCCTGTCCTCTATCCTATACAATCCCCTATCCTATCCTCTATGCTATCCTATTCACTATCCTATACTATCCTCTATCCTATCCTATCCTCTATCCTATCCTATCCTCTATCCTATCCTATCCTCTATCCTATCCTATCCTCTATCCTATCCTATCCTCTATCCTATCCTATCCTCTATCCTATCCTATCCTCTATAATATCCTATCCTCTATCGTATCCTATCCTCTATCCTATACAATCCACTATCCTATCCTCTATCCTATCCTCTATCCTATCCTATCCTCTATCCTATCCTATCTTCTATCCTATCCTATCATCTATCCTATCCACTATCGTATCCTATCCTCTATCCTATCCAATCCTATATCCTATCCTCTATCCTATCCTATCCTCTATCCTATCCTATCCTCTATCCTATCCTATCCTCTATCCTATCCTATCCTCTATCCTATCCTATCCTCTATCCTATCCTATCCTCTATCCTATCCTATCCTCTATCCTATCCTATCCTCTATAATATCCTATCCTCTATCGTATTCTATCCTCTATCCTATCCTATCCTCTATCCTATCCTATCCTCTATCCTATCCTATCCTATCCTCTATCCTATCCTCTATCCTATCCTCTATCCTATCCTATCTTCTATCCTATCCTATCCTCTATCCTATCCTATCCTATCCTCTATCCTATCCTATCCTCTATCCTATCCTATCCTCTATCCTATCCTATCCTCTATCCTATCCTATCCTTTATCCTATCCTATCCTCTATCCTATCCTATCCTCTATCCTATCCTATCCTCTATCCTATCCTATCCTCTATCCTATCCTATCCTCTATCCTATCCTATCCTCTATCCTATCCTATCCTCTATCCTATCCTATCCTCTATAATATCCTATCCTCTATCGTATTCTATCCTCTATCCTATCCTATCCCCTATCCTATCCGATCCTCTATCCTATCATATCCTCTATCCTATCCTATCCTCTATCCTATCCTATCCTCTATCCTATCCTCTATCGTATCCTATCCTCTATCCTCTATCCTATCCTATCCTGTATCCTATCCTATCCTCTATATATCCTATCCTCTATGCTATCCTATCCTCTATCCTATACTATCCTCTATCCTATCCTATCCTCTATCCTATCATATCCTCTATCCTATCCTATCCTCTATCCTATCCTATCCTCTATCCTATCTTATACTCTATCCTATCCTATCCTCTATCCTATACTATCCTGAATCCTATCCTATCCTCTATCCTATCCTATCCTCTATCCTATCCAATCACCTATCCGATCCTCTATCCTATCCTTTCCTCTATCCTATACTATCCTCAATCCTATCCTATCCTCTATCCTATCCTATCCTCTATCCTATCCAATCCTCTATCCTATCCTCTATGCTATCTTATTCACTATCCTATACTATCCTCTATCCTATCCTATCCTCTATCCTATCCTATCCTCTATCCTATCCTATCCTCTATCCTATCCTATCCTCTATCCTATCCTATCCTCTATAATATCCTATCCTCTATCGTATCCTATCCTCTATCCTATCCTATCCTCTATCCTATACAATCCACTATCCTATCCTCTATCCTATCCTCTATCCTATCCTCTATCCTATCCTATCCTCTATCCGATCCTATCTTCTATCCTATCCTATCATCTATCCTATCCACTATCGTATCGTATCCTCTATCCTATCCAATCCTATATCCTATCCTCTATCCTATCCTATCCTCTATCCTATCCTATACTCTATCCTATCCTATCCTCTATCCTATCCTATCCTCTATCCTATCCTATCCTCTATCCTATCCTATCCTCTATCCTATCCTATCCTCTATCCTATCCTCTATCCTATCCTCTATCCTATCCTCTATCCTATCCTATCCTCTATCCTATCCTATCCTCTATCGTATCCTATCGTCTAACCTATCCTATCCTCTATCGTCTCCTGTCCTCTATCCTATACAATCCCCTATCCTATCCTCTATCCGATCCTATCCTCTATCGTATCCTATACTCTATCCTATCCAATCCCCTATCCTATCCTCTATGCTATCCTATTCACTATCCTATACTATCCTCTATCGTATCCTATCCTCTATCCTATCCTATCCTCTATCCTATACAATCCACTATCCTATCCTCTATCCTATCCTCTATCCTATCCTATCCTCTATCCTATCCTCTTCTTTATCCTATGCTCTATCCTATCCAATACCGTATCGTTTCCTCTATCCTATCCTATCCTCTATAATATCGTATCCTCTATCCTATCCTATACTCTATCCTATCCTATCCTATCCTCTATCCTATAATATCCTCTATCCTATACTATCCTCTATCCTATCCTATCCTCTATCCTATCCAATCACCTATCCGATCCTCTATCCTATCCTTTCCTCTATCCTATCCTATCCTCAATCCTATCCTATCCTCTATCCTATCCTATCCTCTATCCTATACTATCCTCTATCCTATCCTATCCTCTATCCTATCCAATCACCTATCCGATCCTCTATCCTATCCTTTCCTCTATCCTATCCTATCCTCAATCCTATCCTATCCTCTATCCTATCCTATCCTCTATCCTATCCAATCCCCTATCCTATCCTCTATCCTATCCTATCCTCTATCCTATCCTATCATCTATCCTATCCACTATCGTATCCTATCCTCTAACCTATCCAATCCTATATCCTATCCTCTATCCTATCCTATCCTCTATCCTATCCTTTCCTCTATCCTATCCAATCCCCTATCCTATCCTCCATCCTATCCTATCCTCTATCGTATCCTATCCTCTATCCTATCCAATCCCGTATGCTATCCAATCCCCTATCCTATCCTCTATCCTATCCTATTCTTTATCCTATGCTCTATCCTATCCAATACCCTATCGTTTCCTCTATCCTATCCTATCCTCTATAATATCGTATCCTCTATCCTATCCTATACTCTATCCTATCCTATCCTATCCTCTATCCTATCCTATCCTCTATCCTATCCTATCCTCTATCCTATCCTATCCTCTATCCTATCCTATCCTCTATCCTATCCTATCCTCTATCCTATCCGATCCTCTATCCTATCATATCCTCTATCCTATCCTATCCTCTATCCTATCCTATCCTCTATCCTATCCTATCCTCTATCCTATCCTATCCTCTATCCTATCCTATCCTCTATCCTATCCTATCCTCTATCCTATCCTATCCTCTATCCTATCCTATCCTCTATCCTATCCTATCCTCTATCCTATCCTATCCTCTATCCTATCCTATCCTCTATCCTATCCTATCCTCTATCCTATCCTATCCTCTATCCTATCCTATCCTCTATCCTATCCTATCCTCTATCCTATCCTATCCTCTATCCTATCCTATCCTCTATCCTATCCTATCCTCTATCCTATCCTATCCTCTATCCTATCCTATCCTATCCTCTATCCTATCCTATCCTCTATACTATACTATCCTCTATCCTATCCTATCCTCTATCCTATCCTATCCTCTATCCGATCCTATCCTCTATCCTATCCTATCCTCTATAATATCGTATCCTCTATCCTATCCTATCCTATACTCTATCCTATCCAATCCCCTATCCTATCCTCCATCCTATCCTATCCTCTATCGTATCCTATCCTCTATCCTATCCAATCCCGTATGCTATCCAATCCCCTATCCTATCCTCTATCCTATCCTCTTCTTTATCCTATACTCTATCCTATCCAATACCGTATCGTTTCCTCTATCCTATCCTATCCTCTATAATATCGTATCCTCTATCCTATCCTATACTCTATCCTATCCTATCCTCAATCCTATCCTATCCTCTATCCTATCCTATCCTCTATCCTATACTATCCTCTATCCTATCCTATCCTCTATCCTATCCAATCACCTATCCGATCCTCTAACCTATCCTTTCCTCTATCCTATCCTATCTTCAATCCTATCCTATCCTCTATCCTATCCTATCCTCTATCCTATCCAATCCCCTATCCTATCCTCTATCCTATCCTATCCTCTATCCTATCCACTATCGTATCCTATCCTCTAACCTATCCAATCCTATATCCTATCCTCTATCCTATCCTATCCTCTATCCTATCCTTTCCTCTATCCTATCCAATCCCCTATCCTATCCTCCATCCTATCCTATCCTCTATCGTATCCTATCCTCTATCCTATCCAATCCCGTATGCTATCCAATCCCCTATCCTATCCTCTATCCTATCCTATTCTTTATCCTATGCTCTATCCTATCCAATACCCTATCGTTTCCTCTATCCTATCCTATCCTCTATAATATCGTATCCTCTATCCTATCCTATACTCTATCCTATCCTATCCTATCCTCTATCCTATAATATCCTCTATCCTATACTATCCTCTATCCTATCCTATCCTCTATCCTATCCAATCACCTATCCGATCCTCTATCCTATCCTTTCCTCTATCCTATCCTATCCTCAATCCTATCCTATCCTCTATCCTATCCAATCCCCTATCCTATCCTCTATCCTATCCTATCCTCTATCCTATCCTATCGTCTAACCTATCCTATCCTCTATCGTCTCCTGTCCTCTATCCTATACAATCCCCTATCCTATCCTCTATCCGATCCTATCCTCTATCGTATCCTATACTCTATCCTATCCAATCCCCTATCCTATCCTCTATGCTATCCTATTCACTATCCTATACTATCCTCTATCCTATCCTATCCTCTTTCCTATCCTATCCTCTATAATATCCTATCCTCTATCGTATCCTATCCTCTATCCTATCCTATCCTCTATCCTATACAATCCACTATCCTATCCTCTATCCTATACAATCCACTATCCTATCCTCTATCCTATCCTCTATCCTATCCTATCCTCTATCCTATCCTATCTTCTATCCTATCCTATCATCTATCCTATCCACTATCGTATCCTATCCTCTATCCTATCCAATCCTATATCCTATCCTCTATCCTATCCTATCCTCTATCCTATCCTATCCTCTATCCTATCCTATCCTCTATCCTATCCTATCCTCTATCCTATCCTATCCTCTATCCTATCCTATCCTCTATCCTATCCTATCCTCTATCCTATCCTATCCTCTATCCTATCCTATCCTCTATCCTATCCTATCCTCTATCCTATCCTATCCTCTATCCTATCCTATCCCCTATCCTATCCTATCCTCTATCCTATCCTCTATCCTATCCTCTATCCTATCCTATCCTCTATCCTATCCTATCGTCTAACCTATCCTATCCTCTATCGTCTCCTGTCCTCTATCCTATACAATCCCCTATCCTATCCTCTATCCGATCCTATCCTCTATCGTATCCTATCCTCTATCCTATCCTATCCTCTATCCTATCCTATCCTCTATCCTATCCTATCCTCTATCCTATCCTATCCTCTATAATATCCTATCCTCTATCGTATCCTATCCTCTATCCTATCCTATCCTCTATCCTATACAATCCACTATCCTATCCTCTATCCTATCCTCTATCCTATCCTATCCTCTATCCTATCCTATCTTCTATCCTATCTTATCATCTATCCTATCCACTATCGTATCCTATCCTCTATCCTATCCAATCCTATATCCTATCCTCTATCCTATCCTATCCTCTATCGTATCCTATCCTCTATCCTATCCTATCCTCTATCCTATCCTATCCTCTATCCTATCCTATCCTCTATCCTATCCGATCCTCTATCCTATCCGATCCTCTATCCTATCATATCCTCTATCCTATCCTATCCTCTATCCTATAATATCCTCTATCCTATACTATCCTCTATCCTATCCTATCCTCTATCCTATAATATCCTCTATCCTATACTATCCTCTATCCTATCCTATCCTCTATCCTATCCAATCACCTATCCGATCCTCTATCCTATCCTTTCCTCTATCCTATCCTATCCTCAATCCTATCCTATCCTCTATCCTATCCTATCCTCTATCCTATACTATCCTCTATCCTATCCTATCCTCTATCCTATCCTATCCTCTATCCTATCCTATCCTCTATCCTATCCTATCCTCTATCCTATCCTATCCTCTATCCTATACTATCCTCTATCCTATCCTATCCTCTATCCTATCCAATCACCTATCCGATCCTCTATCCTATCCTTTCCTCTATCCTATCCTATCCTCAATCCTATCCTATCCTCTATCCTATCCTATCCTCTATCCTATCCAATCCCCTATCCTATCCTCTATCCTATCCTATCCTCCATCCTATCCTATCATCTATCCTATCCACTATCGCATCCTATCCTCTAACCTATCCAATCCTATATCCTATCCTCTATCCTATCCTATCCTCTATCCTATCCTTTCCTCTATCCTATCCAATCCCCTATCCTATCCTCTATCCGATCCTATCCTCTATCCTATCCTATCCTCTATAATATCGTATCCTCTATCCTATCCTATCCTATACTCTATCCTATCCAATCCCCTATCCTATCCTCCATCCTATCCTATCCTCTATCCTATCCTATCCTCTATCCTATCCAATCCCCTATCCGATCCTCTATCCTATCATATCCTCTATCCTATCCTATCCTCTATCCTATCCTATCCTCTATCATATCCTATCCTCTATCCTATCCAATCCTATATCCTATCCTCTATCGTATCCTATCCTCTATCCTATCCTTTCCTCTATAATATCGTATCCTCTATCCTATCCTATCCTATATGCTATCCTATCCAATCCCCTATCCTATCCTCCATCCTATCCTATCCTCTATCGTATCCTATCCTCTATCCTATCCAATCCCGTATGCTATCCAATCCCCTATCCTATCCTCTATCCTATCCTATTCTTTATCCTATGCTGTATCCTATCCAATACCCTATCGTTTCCTCTATCCTATCCTATCCTCTATAATATCGTATCCTCTATCCTATCCTATACTCTATCCTATCCTATCCTATCCTCTATCCTATAATATCCTCTATCCTATACTATCCTCTATCCTATCCTATCCTCTATCCTATCCAATCACCTATCCGATCCTCTATCCTATCCTTTCCTCTATCCTATCCTATCCTCAATCCTATCCTATCCTCTATCCTATCCAATCCCCTATCCTATCCTCTATCCTATCCTATCCTCTATCGTATCCTATCCTCTATCCTCTATCCTATCCTATCCTGTATCCTATCCTATCCTCTATCATATCCTATCCTCTATGCTATCCTATCCTCTATCCTATACTATCCTCTATCCTATCCTATCCTCTATCCTATCCTATCCTCTATCCTATCCTATCCTCTATCCTATCCTATCCTCTATCCTATCCAATCCCCTATCCGATCCTCTATCCTATCATATCCTCTATCCTATCCTATCCTCTATCCTATCCTATCCTCTATCCTATCCTATCCTCTATCCTATCCAATCCTATATCCTATCCTCTATCCTATCCTTTCCTCTATCCTATCCAATCCCCTATCCTATCCTCTATCCGATCCTATCCTCTATCCTATCCTATCCTCTATAATATCGTATCCTCTATCCTATCCTATCCTATACTCTATCCTATCCAATCCCCTATCCTATCCTCCATCCTATCCTATCCTCTATCGTATCCTATCCTCTATCCTATCCAATCCCGTATGCTATCCAATCCCCTATCCTATCCTCTATCCTATCCTATTCTTTATCCTATGCTCTATCCTATCCAATACCCTATCGTTTCCTCTATCCTATCCTATCCTCTATAATATCGTATCCTCTATCCTATCCTATACTCTATCCTATCCTATCCTATCCTCTATCCTATAACATCCTCTATCCTATACTATCCTCTATCCTATCCTATCCTCTATCCTATCCAATCACCTATCCGATCCTCTATCCTATCCTTTCCTCTATCCTATCCTATCCTCAATCCTATCCTATCCTCTATCCTATCCAATCCCCTATCCTATCCTCTATCCTATCCTATCCTCTATCGTATCCTATCCTCTATCCTCTATCCTATCCTATCCTGTATCCTATCCTATCCTCTATCATATCCTATCCTCTATGCTATCCTATCCTCTATCCTATACTATCCTCTATCCTATCCTATCCTCTATCCTATCCTATCCTCTATCCTATCATATCCTCTATCCTATCCTATCCTCTATCCTATCCTATCCTCTATCCTATCCTATCCTCTATCCTATACTATCCTGAATCCTATCCTATCCTCTATCCTATCCTATCCTCTATCCTATCCGATCCTCTATCCTATCATATCCTCTATCCTATCCTATCCTCTATCCTATCCTATCCTCTATCCTATCCTCTATCGTATCCTATCCTCTATCCTCTATCCTATCCTATCCTGTATCCTATCCTATCCTCTATCATATCCTATCCTCTATGCTATCCTATCCTCTATCCTATACTATCCTCTATCCTATCCTATCCTCTATCCTATCATATCCTCTATCCTATCCTATCCTCTATCCTATCCTATCCTCTATCCTATCTTATACTCTATCCTATCCTATCCTCTATCCTATACTATCCTGAATCATATACTATCCTCTATAATATCCTATCCTCTATCCTATCCTATCCTCAATCCTATCCTATCCTCTATCCTATTCTATCCTCTATCCTATCCCTTCCTCTATCCTATCCTCTATCCTATCCTCTATCCTATCCTATCCTCTATCCTATCCTATCCTCTATCCTATCCTATCGTCTAACCTATCCTATTCTCTATCGTCTCCTGTCCTCTATCCTATACAATCCCCTATCCTATCCTCTATCCGATCCTATCCTCTATCGTATCCTATACTCTATCCTATCCAATCCCCTATCCTATCCTCTATGCTATCCTATTCACTATCCTATACTATCCTCTATCCTATCCTATCCTCTATCCTATCCTATCCTCTATCCTATCCTATCCTCTATCCTATCCTATCCTCTATCCTATCCTATCCTCTATCCTATCCTATCCTCTATAATATCCTATCCTCTATCGTATCCTATCCTCTATCCTATCCTATCCTCTATCCTATACAATCCACTATCCTATCCTCTATCCTATCCTCTATCCTATCCTATCCTCTATCCTATCCTATCTTCTATCCTATCCTATCATCTATCCTATCCACTATCGTATCCTATCCTCTATCCTATCCAATCCTATATCCTATCCTCTATCCTATCCTATCCTCTATCCTATCCTATCCTCTATCCTATCCTATCCTCTATCCTATCCTATCCTCTATCCTATCCTATCCTCTATCCTATCCTATCCTCTATCCTATCCTATCCTCTATCCTATCCTATCCTCTATCCTATCCTATCCTCTATCCTATCCTATCCTCTATCCTATCCTATCCTCTATAATATCCTATCCTCTATCGTATTCTATCCTCTATCCTATCCTATCCTCTATCCTATCCGATCCTCTATCCTATCATATCCTCTATCCTATCCTATCCTCTATCCTATCCTATCCTCTATCCTATCCTATCCTCTATCCTATCCTATCCTCTATCCTATCCTATCCTCTATCCTATCCTATCCTATCCTCTATCGTATTCTATCCTCTATCCTATCCTATCCTCAATCCTATCCGATCCTCTATCCTATCATATCCTCTATCCTATCCTATCCTCTATCCTATCCTATCCTCTATCCTATCCTCTATCGTATCCTATCCTCTATCCTCTATCCTATCCTATCCTCTATCCTATCCTATCCTCTATCATATCCTATCCTCTATGCTATCCTATCCTCTATCCTATACTATCCTCTATCCTATCCTATCCTCTATCCTATCATATCCTCTATCCTATCCTATCCTCTATCCTATCCTATCCTCTATCCTATCTTATACTCTATCCTATCCTATCCTCTATCCTATACTATCCTGAATCCTATCCTATCCTCTATCCTATCCTATCCTCTATCCTATCCAATCACCTATCCGATCCTCTATCCTATCCTTTCCTCTATCCTATACTATCCTCAATCCTATCCTATCCTCTATCCTATCCTATCCTCTATCCTATCCAATCCCCTATCCGATCCTCTATCCTATCATATCCTCTATCCTATCCTATCCTCTATCCTATCCTATCCATTCCTCTATCCTATCCTATCCTCTATCCTATCTTATCCTCTATCCTATCCTATCCTCTATAATATCCTATCCTCTATCCTATCCTATCCTCAATCCTATCCTATCCTCTATCCTATTCTATCCTCTATCCTATCCCTTCCTCTATCCTATCCTCTATCCTATCCTCTATCCTATCCTATCCTCTATCCTATCCTATCCTCTATCCTATCCTATCGTCTAACCTATCCTATTCTCTATCGTCTCCTGTCCTCTATCCTATACAATCCCCTATCCTATCCTCTATCCGATCCTATCCTCTATCGTATCCTATACTCTATCCTATCCAATCCCCTATCCTATCCTCTATGCTATCCTATTCACTATCCTATACTATCCTCTATCCTATCCTATCCTCTATCCTATCCTATCCTCTATCCTATCCTATCCTGTATCCTATCCTATCCTCTATCCTATCCTATCCTCTATCCTATCCTATCCTCTATAATATCCTATCCTCTATCGTATCCTATCCTCTATCCTATCCTATCCTCTATCCTATACAATCCACTATCCTATCCTCTATCCTATCCTCTATCCTATCCTATCCTCTATCCTATCCTATCTTCTATCCTATCCTATCATCTATCCTATCCACTATCGTATCCTATCCTCTATCCTATCCAATCCTATATCCTATCCTCTATCCTATCCTATCCTCTATCCTATCCTATCCTCTATCCTATCCTATCCTCTATCCTATCCTATCCTCTATCCTATCCTATCCTCTATCCTATCCTATCCTCTATAATATCCTATCCTCTATCGTATTCTATCCTCTATCCTATCCTATCCTCTATCCTATCCGATCCTCTATCCAATCATATCCTCTATCCTATCCTATCCTCTATCCTATCCTATCCTCTATCCTATCCTATCCTCTATCCTATCCTATCCTCTATCCTATCCTATCCTCTATCCTATCCTATCCTCTATCCTATCCTATCCTCTATCCTATCCTATCCTCTATCCTATCCTATCCTCTATCCTATCCTATTCTCTATCCTATCCTATCCTCTATCCTATCCTATCCTCTATCCTATCCTATCC